>NW_028274816.1:48743505-49046536 GCF_037043125.1 Eumetopias jubatus
AAGCTGCTTTCAGATGAAAGCCTGGGATGAGGTAGGGCTCATCTCATTTGTTTCTCTTCTCTCAGGAATCCAGGCCTGTGCTGCCTGTTGTTCAATATCTGAAAATAGTTTTGTCCAGTTTTCTTTTTGTTTCCTGTAAGAGTGTAATTCCAGACTCTCTTACTTCCTCAGGGCTGGAAGTAGAAGTCTTGAATTATAAAAATGCAGGCCCAGATGACTTAATAATGATTTTCATCAAACATTTAAGGAAGCAGTAATACCAATATTACATAAATCCTATAAGAAAATAGATGAAGAGGGAACACCCCCTGTTTGATATTACTGACAGAATTCTGATACAAAAACTTTTCAAGGACATTACAAGAAAACTACAGATCACTATCCTTGGTAAATCATGCATAAAAACTTGCTAGAAAATTAGCAAACCAATATTAGTAATTTAGAAGCAGGATATAATACATCTTGTCCAATTGGGGTTCATCCCAGAAGTCCAAATTTGGTTTAAAATTCAAATTAATTAATGTCATATACATAGTAATAGATTAAGGAAGAAAGATTATATGATCATCTCAACAGGTGTAGAAAAAGCATGTTAAAAACAACATTCATAATTAAAACAATCCGAAAACTAGGAAAAAAACTTCCAGAATTTAATAAAGAGCACTTATGAAAAGCCTACAGTTAATATTAGGCTCAAGAATGAAATATTAAATGTCTTCCTTCTAAATTTAGTGAACTGATAAGAATGCTCACTGTCACCACTTCTATTCAACATTGTACTGTAGATCCTAATCAGTATAACAGAGTAAGAAAAAGAAATGAAAGCAGTAACATACAAATGTAGAAGTAAAATATCTCTTTTCTACAAGGCAGGTTTTATATTCCAAAAACTAAAGGAATATACCAAAACAAACAAGGACAACAGCAACAACAATAAAACTTAAGTTAATAGGTAGAATACAGTAAGTGGAAGTATGCAAAATCAACAGATAAAAATACATAAAAATCAATTGTGGGTACATACATTAACAACAAACTGGAAAAAGAAATTTTAAATATCCTACTATTTACATTGGCATTAAAATATTAAAAGATTAGACACAATGAAATATGTATAAGACCTCTATACTAGAAATAATAAAATATTGCTTACAGGAAGTAGAGAAGCTAACTAAAATAGAAAGATATAGTATAGTCATGATCTGGAAGACTCAATATTGCTAAGATGTTTGTTCTCAACAATAAAAATTCCAGCACATTTGTTTAAAGAGATCAAGAAGTTGATTCTAAAATGTATTTGAAAAAGAAAATGACCCAGAATAGCTAAAACAATTTTTAAAAGAAGAAAGTTAGAAGACTTACTATGACTTGAAGACTTATTAGAAAGTTCCAATAATCAAAGACCAGGTAGTATTGGCAATAGGACTTAAAACATAGCAAAGGAAAGAACAGTCTAAAAATACGCTGACACAAATATAATCAAACAATTTTTTGATAAGATCACCAAGCAATTTAATTTAACAAGTGACGGGAGAAATTGGTATCTATATGGAAGAAAATAGACCTTTGGCCCTTACCTCACATCATAAACCAAACTTAACATAAGATGGGCTATAGAATAAAAATAGCAAAATATTCATAACATTTTTAGAAGAAAATATAGGAAACTATCATCACAACCTAGTAGAAGGAAAATATTTGAGAGGTCAAAGAATTATATAAGAAAATAATGATAAACTGGATTTCATCAGAGTTAAAAATTTGTGCTTATTGAAAGACATCGTTAAAATAAATAGGCAAGTCACAGACCTGAGGAAATATTCAGAATACCTATATCAAACAAAAGACTTCTATCCAGTATATGTAAAGAATTCCTACTACTTGAGGAAAAAATATAGTACCCAATAAAAATGGGCAGAACATTTGAATAGGCACCTCTGAAGAAGCACTTGAAAAAGTTCTCAACATCATCAGTCATTAAGAGATATCTAAATTAAAACTGCAAAGATATACTACCATACACTTCTGTATGACCAAAATGAAAATACTGATAATATCAAATACCTAAGAGATGGTGGGACAATCAAAATTCTCACACATTTCTGGTAAAACTTTAAAATGGTACAGTAACTTTTAAAAGCTTACAGTTTCTTAAAAAAGTGAAATATACCCTGCCTAATGAATGAGTGATACCACCTGCTAGGTGGTTACTGAGGAGAAATAAAAACGTATGTCCACAAAAAGATGTTTACAAGAATGTTCACAATAGCTTTATTCATAATGGCCCCAAACTGGAACATTTCAAATGTCTATGAACTGGAGATGTATAAACAAACTGGTATAAACTGAATACTATTCTATAATTAAAAGAAACTACCTAAACTACTGCGAAAACATGAGTATGTCTCTCACACCTTAAGCTGAGTTAAAGAAAATAGATATGAAAAAGGTCTAGGATAGACAAAACTAATCTATGCTGGTAGAAATCACAAGTGTGATTGTCCTAGTGGAAGGGATGGGCTTGGAAGAGGCCTGAAGGCCTCTTTATATTGGGTGTGACATACATGGGTTTATGCTTCTGTCAGAACTTGAAGGACTTCACACTTAAGATCTCCACATACATTATATCTACAAAGCATGGAGTAGATTCTTGGCAAGGTAATAGCAGTCAGTATCTCTATAAACAATAAGGCAAACAAGGAAGGAACTTACATGAGGAATGACAGTCAAAATCAAAAACTTAAGATTTTAGAGGCATGGAAATCAGTCACGTATAAGCACGTCAAAGATTTCAGGCCTTTAAAAACAGATCCCTAATAAGACTTCAACTATTTAAAAAAAACCCCAAAACCCAATATAGAGAATAACAGGTGTTGGTGAGGATGTGGAGAAACTGGAACTCTTGTGTATGTTACTGGGAATGTAAAATGGTGTAGCCATTATGGAAAACAGTATGGCAGTTCCTCAAAACATTAAACACAGAATTACTGTATATTCCATCACTTCTCCTTCTGAGTACATACCAAAAAAGCTGAAAGCAAAGACTCAAGTAGATATTTGTACACTCATGTTCAGAGCAGCATTATTCAGAGTAGCCAAAAGGTAGAAGCAACTCAAGTGTCCACTGGATAAGCAAAATATGATATACACATACAACTGGAATATTACTCAGCCTTAAAAAGGAAGGACATTCCGATATATTATAATATGAGTAGACCTTGAGGGCATTATGTTAAATGAAAAAAGCTAATCACAAAAAAGACAAATACCACATGACTCCACTTATATACAGTGCCTATGTAAATAAATTCATAGAGACAGAAAGTAGAACGGTGGTTGCCAGAGGCTAGGGGGAGAAGGTAATGGGGAGGTATTTTTTAATGAGTACAGTTTTAGTTCTTTTTTTTTTTAAGATTTTATTTATTTATTTGACAGAGAGAGACAGCACAAGCAGGGGTAGTGGCAGAGGGAGAGGGAGAAGCAGGCTTCCCGCTGAGCAGGGAGCCCGATGTGGGACTCAATCCCAGGACACTGGGATCCTGACCTGAGCCGAAGACAGCTGCTTAACGACTGAGCCACCCAGGTGCCCAGAGTACAGTTTTAGTTCTACAACATGAAAAGAGTTCTGGAGATGGATGGTGGTGACAGTTGCACAATGTAAATGTACTTAATGCCCCTGAACTATATGCTTAAAAATGGTTAAGATAATAAGCTTTATGTTATGTGTATTTTACCACAATTAAAAAAATAGATCCCTCAAAACATTCAAAGGTGTCAACTACCTGAGTCCGCTGGATTTTAGCTTTACAGACTCACCAAGGTAGCTCTGACTTGGAAAAATTTTCTCTGTTGTCCATAGTTCTTCTCCTTGCTCCAACTTGCGGATCATATCAGGCTTAGTCATGTGAAACCCTGGTAATAAAAAATGAGACTTGGTCTAAGCTGCTTGGGCCTCAAAACTATTGAAAGAAGAGAAAGATATAGCTCTAAGGTGACAGACAATGTACACATTGACATCTTACCAAGTTAATACCCTGCACTAGGCAAGTGAGGACATAATCATACTATCTGCTAACAAAAAGGGATTCATCATCTCTGATGTCTGAAATTCAAAATTCCATATGCTTTAGAAATTCTTGAAAGGAGATGTATAATGTTGAAAGATTCAAGGAATTTTCCTTACCAACAGAGATGAGGTGGCAGTAGTTTTCCAACGTGACATCCCTGTAGAGGGCCTTCTGTCCAGGATCCAGTTGCTGCCACTCCTCCTGGGTGAAGTCCACAGTCACATCCTTGAATGACACTGATCCCTGTAAGGGCATACTCTAGTTCATCCTAAAGTGATTGGAACTAGTGAGAACTAGATATTGGAGACCATGTCAGTGGTCAGACTAGTTTTCTTATTTTGTGTTTTCTATTGCAGAAAATTCTCTCTGATAATACATTCTGTATTTACTTACTATCTCATGCTAAAAATATATGATTATACTGTTTGCCTTAAATGTGACTGGTTGGGCGCGGCGGGGCGGCCCGGAAGCGGGGGCCGCGGGTGGCCCGGGGCTGGGGCGGCCGCCTCCGCGATGCCGCTGCTCGTCGAGGGGCGGCGAGTGCGGCTGCCGCAGTCCGCCGGGGACCTGGTGCGAGCCCACCCGCCTCTGGAGGAAAGAGCCAGACTTCTCAGAGGTCAGTCTGTTCAACAAGTGGGACCCCAGGGCCTTCTGTATGTTCAGCAAAGAGAGCTGGCAGTGACCTCCCCAAAGGATGGCTCCATCTCCATTCTGGGTTCTGATGATGCCACCACTTGTCACATTGTGGTCCTGAGGCACACAGGTAACGGGGCCACCTGCTTGACCCACTGTGATGGAACCGACACCAGAGCGGAGGTCCCCTTGATCATGAGCTCCATAAAAGCCTTCTCTGACCACACTCAGTGTGGAAGGCTGGAGGTGCACCTCGTGGGAGGCTTCAGTGACAACAGGCAGTTGTCACAAAAACTTACTCATCAGCTTCTCAGTGAATTTGACAGACAAGCAGAGGACGTTCACTTAGTGACACTGTGTGTGACAGAATTAAATGACCGGGAAGAAAACGAAAACCACTTTCCAGTGATTCATGGCATCGCTGTCAACATTAAGACGGCAGAGATTTACCGAGCATCCTTCCCAGATCGGGGTCCAGAGGAGGAGCTCCGTGCTGCCCGAGCTTTAACAGGAGGACCAATGATTAGTATTTACGACGCAAAGACAGAGCAACTGCGTATAGGACCGTATTCCTGGATGCCCTTTCCACATGTGGATTTCTGGCTGCAGCAAGATGATAAGCAAATACTAGAGAACCTTTCCACTTCGCCTCTGGCTGAGCCGCCCCACTTTGTGGAACATATTAGGTCTACCTTGATGTTTTTAAAAAAACACCCATCTCCCACCAGCGCACTGTTTCCTGGAAACAAGGCTCTGCTCTACAAAAAGAATGAAGGTGGCTTATGGGAAAAGATCTCTTCTCCAGGAAGCTAAACACGGGATCACCAAAGAAAGCAAGCAACTTGTTGGCCTGACAAAGACCACCGTGGGGGCTGCAAAGAATGCGCATTAGAATCTACATCTGCTGAGTCTTAGGTCTCCTTCCTTACTGTCCTTCAAATGACTTTCAAAATAAAATCTTATTTTGGCAACAAAAAAAAAAAATGTGACTGGTTGCCTGGTGCACCAAAATGAATAAAACCCTGGCCTTGCTCATGAGAAGTTACAGGCTAAGTGAGAGGCATACATATAAATACATACACCCAAGAGATATTACAGATGAATGACAGAAATATGTACAAGGGAAAGTGCTATGAAGTGAAAAAAATTTCATTTTGTATTCCAAGGCTTCACTGAGGACATCAAAATTTTGTCCTCACAATGAATTTGCTTTGTACAGGGCATCAGCTTTTAAAATTCATGAGGAGAGGAAAAATAGTTAGTAAATTGAGGAAACAGCAAAAGACACGGTATGTTAAGAAAGATTCTTTGAGCTCTAAGAAGAAAAACATATAATGAGGTAGGCAGTGCGCATGTTTATCTATCGAATAATACTAGATTTTTTCCTACAGAGCAGTGGTCTTAAAAATGTACTGAGAACGCTCTCAACATATTTATATTTATTTATAAGTCATCAGTCAGCAATAATGGCAATCCACAGAGTTAATGATCTGCTCTTGAATGCAATCTGTTAGTATTTTCCTCCCTTCCAATATACTGTCTTGTACATTCCATTCTAATGCATACCCCACTTTACTTGGTCTGCTGCTTTGTGGAGTATAAAGAAATATTAAATAGCACATACGTTACCTGATAAAATTTGTACTTTAGAGGCAATACTCTTAAAGACTGGAGAAGGCTTGAGGTGTGTTAAGTGGGAAAGATAATTAAGTAACCATTGTTAGAGATGTTTCCTAGATTAAGGTGGTATTAGTGGTCTAGAGAGGGGAAAACTGATTAGTGTATAATGGGTTGCAACAGAATTGGTCATAAATTGGTTGTAGAGTGGAAAAAAAGAGGCATAGGGTTACCTGCATAGGCAAGTGGGAAGGTGCTGAGACTAGAAAATGGAAATGGAAAACAGAAGAAAGAAGAAGGTGGACCAAAGGAGGTAATGAAGTAGACCTTGGAAATGTACTTGAAGTGTCTAAGGGATATTCAGGTGGTCATAACTTTTGGAGACTGGATGTATGGTTCTGACACTCTGAATAGAAGTCTAGGATGGAGAGAGGTATTTGAGAGTCACTAAAATTAGATCAGTATAACCTTTAGAGTGGATCTGTGCATAGAGAAAAAGAGACAGTGAAGAGAAGAGAACCAATTGGCATCTGGGGAAAATCAGTATTTTGAAGATGGGTGGATGAAGAGGGATTTTCTGAAAGACATGAAAACAGGAAAAAGTACCACCTCTGATTCAAAGTAGAATGTTTCAAGAATGGACTGCATATGCATTTCATTCTGCTGCACCCACATATAAAAAATTAGAAGAAACTAAAAAGATAAGAGTAAATCTGTAACAGCATTGAAATACTAGAAAGATTTTCACTAGCCGGCCACCATTTGTATGAACTGGATAAAATCGACTGGAGGATCACTGAGGGAGAATGCAAAATCACAATTTTCTGTACAAGCTTGCAAGCAGATCTCTGTCTTGGAAACCTCACACAACAAGACATCTTACCACAAGCTAATAATGTAATTTACCAATTCTACCTCCCATTGTATCATTGCCAAAACCTAGGTGAGTGGAGATGATCAAAGTTTTTCCATGTCTGCTCCTTGACTCCTCACAACTTAGATCTCAAATCAGTGTCTAGACAAGATAGATTCATTAAAGATGGATAGATTCAGTAAAGTAACATATTCCCTTTTTAATCAAAATAGTACATTTCTGTTCCAGCAGTACTTTTGTGAGAAGACTAAGAAAGGAGATGATGAATAATATACCAAGTCAGTATGTAAACATTGGCTACAACTAGAATGTACACATGGGAAAGGCTTATGTTCATCTGGTTGGAATAAGAAAAACTGGGAACAGGTCTGCAACTAGGTAGGGAAGGTGAGGAACGTAGGATGCAAAATTTAGGGATGCACAACCCCACAAGCACTCCTTACATTTTGCACTTGGGCCACTTGCTTGCCCTACTGGAGACCAGTTTCATGGAAGCAAATGCCAACATCCCGGAAATTTAAGGATAGGGAAGCAAATGTTTGTATCACCTGAAAACAACTTATTTCAGAAGGAGAGGAAACATCATCTCACCTGAGGCATGGCTTTGAGATTTGCAAGAGATGAACCTTCTCTTTTGAGCCTTTCTTTTGGAAAAGGGAAGAATCCTGAGAAGGCAGAGATGGGAGGATACAAAGAGCCATGTGAAACCATATTTCACTTAGATCTCCCAGAATAATTCAGTTAAATCTGCATCAATTTTCACTGTTTCAGCACTTGCCCACTCTGTGTACGCACGCACACATATCCAGGCTGGAGATTAGTGGGGAAAAGGGCAATTCCTGCTCCCTCACCACCAGAAACCTAGTCTCTTCATGAATTAGAATGGATCTGGGCAATCTGTCATTGCTGGAGAGAGAGAGGGAACATTGTGCTTTTCCCTCTGCAGCTCTACCTTCCATTTCCCATGGAAGACAGGTTTGTCATGTATTTCCAAATAGTTCTTCATGGACTTTCTACCAATTTACACTGTTAGTGTCAGCACAGAATACCTCCCCACACCCTGATGAATGCAGTTGATAATAAATTTTTAATCTCTGCCTGTCAGATATATATTATAGTTCTAGCTTACACATTTCTTATTATGAGAGAATAAGCTCCTTTTATTTCTTTTCTATGATGGCATCTTATGTCTATTTTTCTCATGTTTTAATTTCCTAATTGATGTTATCTTCCTTTTTTATTTAGTAAATGAACCTTTTATTTTAAATTGCAAATAATTTTTCTTAGTTGCTCATATGCATATTAAAGTGTTTTTACCTTGTGAAGTTTTTTTGTTGTGTTTTCTTGTTTAGCAATACTACATATTATGTAATCTGTATTTTTTTCAATTAATGTGAAATGTGATCTCTATCATATATTTCATATCTCTATATGCTTGAGAATCCCTGAACTTTAAGTTCTTCTACTTAATCTTTATTGATTCACCTGTATCACACTAATAAGCATAATTATTGAAAATTAACTTATTTATTATTAATTTACTAATAGCTAATTTAAGGATTAACTATTGAACAACACTTTTTAGTAGTACAGGTATGGAACTAGAAAAGAAATTGATCCTTCCACTCTGTAGGCCTCCTGAAGAGAAGATGATACAATGCTATGTGAAGTTTAAAGTTTTGACTGCTACAGTGAATGTTTTAATTAGCAAACTATTTTAACTATTAAAATGAGACTGACCTTGTAATTAAAAGTATACCAAATACTTTTTAATCTTGGAATGCCTGAAGAAGCTATTGACCCTACCACTGATTTCATCCAGAAGCAGGAAACTTCACTCATATATCAGTGTTGAAAGTACTAGTTATGAGCAAAGATTGTTTTTTACTGCTTGCTATTCACGGAACACTATTAATTTCAACACATTGGTTTTAGTTCACATTGTGTTTCCCTGTAATGAATCTTACCATCTGGGGAATGAAATCTTACCTCTTCCTTTCCAATACTTATACCCCTATTTGCTAAATTGCTACTGAGGTACAATTTTGGAGATAGGCTTAATGACCACTCTTCAGATAATCAAATCTTAAATACCCAACTAGACAGTGGTCATGCAGAGTTTCTCAATCACAAAGCCATCACAAATAATAACAGTAGGTTACAAACATATGCACGGTTACATTCAACCAAACTTACTTCAGAAAACCACCATCTCACAGTACCCATATGTCATTCTACATGCACATTGCATAATTCCAGGCAAAGTCACAAAATCACTTTCGCTTCTCCTTAGGCACCTATAGTATCAAGCAGGACTCCCACCTACTCTAAAATTAGATACATAAGGAGGAAACCCGAGGCAGCAACACAACTCTGTCCACTTTTCACACACATTCGGTCCCAACATCTCACAGAGTAGCAGGCACCCAAAACGCAGCAGGTTGGGCACAGGAGGCCGCCTCAATTCGGTACACATACACACACACACATACACAGCGCCCGCTGTTTGAGGCCCCGCTCCCTGCGATGGAGCTTCCTCGGGGTCAAAACAGACAAACCCCTCCCCGCGCGGAGCTCGCTTCAGGTCAAACTCGATTGTCACCCTCAGGGTCACGCCCACGGACCACGCCCGAGGCCCCGCTCGCACAGATCCGAGTGTCTGGTTACCGTGGGCTCGGTTCCGGTTCCCTCCTCAGAATTACCAGGCCCGCTTGAACTCCCTGTTTCCTCCTCCCTGGCCTCCCGACCGGGACCGGCTCCCTAGTCTGCCCTCTCGGTCCGAGCTCCAGGTTCCCGCCTCCTCCGAGTCCCTAGGACCTACCAACCTCACCCCCGGCCAGGGATCAGTCGTCTGCGCCTGCGCACTCCCGCGTGGGCCGGAGCTCCCAGGAGTCCACGGGGCGGCGCGTTAGTAACCCAGCTGCTCGAGCTACCGACTCTTGGGACTGTTTGTGTCAACGTCCGCGCTTTTCCAGAGGAGTCTACGTTTCTCACAGGCCCGGGGGGAGCTAGTGAATCTCAGCCTCGTGTTCATTTTCCGCTAGGCTTGAGGTCACCGTTTTCCGTATGGTGAGTTGAAGGGACCGGGGTCTGGGTGCGGGAGGAGCTCACCGCGGGAGGTCCGGAGTTTCCCAGGCGCGTAATGAGCAGGTGGGGCAGGAGCGTCAGGCCTGTGTGGAGAAGGTGAGTGTGTGCGTGTTTGTGTGCGCGATTGTGTGGCTGCGTCGGTGTGGGATGTGATCATGAGCGTGTATGCGTGTGTCAGAGTGTGTATGTGTGCGCGCGCGCGCACGGTGGGGAGGCCCTGAGTGGTGCACATTAGGCTCCCGGGACTGTGTGGGGGCGGAGCCTTTTTTATGACCATGGTCAGCTGTGACTGTGAGTTGTGTTGTGCTGTGATCGAGTGATTCCATGACAGCTCTATTGTGACCAACCGGAGGCTAATCAGAATTGGCTTAGTGTAGCTTTTTTATTTTTAGGTAAGGTAGAGCTTCATTTTTGCAGTTCTGGTGCTGAGGAATCCGTGGACAAGATCCCCGTGTAATTCATTCTGTGCTTGTGAGAGACTTCGAGGCCCTAGTTAACCACAGGTGCCCCCTGTTCTAAAGGATGGCCTTTGCTGCCTTCATGCCTTCATCAGTGCACCCTGTATGTATTGTCCAGCCTAGTGCTTAACGTATAGAAGGAATAGAGTACATTAAGTATAGCCCATTCTTGACCCAATTTAAGTTCCACTTGGAATTTTTTGTACTGGGTTTTCTTTCACTGTCTCTGTCATTTCATCCTATAACCACATTGCACAGAAATGCTACTTGCACAAAAATGGCTGTCAAAGGGAAGTTGAACATTTGAGACCTAGAATGAAGGTTACAATTAAAAAAGCAGAGCCCTGTGTTTACTGTGGCGATTTTAAAGCTGGAATTGCCCCCAAGGCAGGGTCCTGGGAAGACGTGATACTGAGGCACCAAGAGTAGGATTACTTCCTTTGAATCTTCCCCTTGGCAGCTCTGTGGGGTCAGACTGCATATTGCAGATCCACAGCAGTTTTACAGCTCTGTTAACAGAAAACTGCTGTGAACATAGAAACAGATTCCAGTCCCAGGCTTCAGTGAACCTTAGTTTTCCTTATGATACAAGGAAGAGTCAACAGTATTCCAGTCTTTCTCAGACTTCCATTAGTGTGTGTTTAATACATATCATGGGGGCTTGCTAGTGATGAGGAAGTGTGTTTTTGTTTAGCCTGTCTGGGCTCCAGGAAAGGCCTGCTATGTTGTGCTTCCGTTTTGCTTCCAATTTTTGCTATATTCCAAAAGAAGAGCAATGAGAGAACATTGTTATAGTTCACATCTCAAAGACAAGCTAGAAGTCATTTTGAGCTTTCTCTTTGTTTTATGAAATTTCAGTTTTGTTTTTCAGGATATAGAATAACTTGATCTGAAATGCCCTGCCAAATAGTGGCTTATACATTTATCTGGTGTCTAGGCCTTCTCTTCCCAGTTAATGATGGTACCATGAGGTTGGATCTCTTTTCCCAGTTCCTCATCAAATGCTCTTCCTACAGTTAATTTTCATATAGCCACTTGCCAACACCTCCCCTATATGCTTTTTTTCTTTAAATTTTTTATTGTTATGTTAATCACCATACATTACATCATTAGTTTATGATGTAGTGATCCATGATTCATTGTTTGTGCGTAACACCTAGTGCTCCACGCAGAACGTGCCCTCTTTAATACCCATCACCAGGCTAACCCATCCCCCCACCCCCCTCCCCTCTAGAACCCTCAGTTTGTTTTTCAGAGTCCATCGTCTCTCATGGTTCGTCTCCCCCTCCGATTTACCCCCTTCATTCTTCCTCTCCTGCTATCTTCTTTTTTTTTCTTAACATATATTGCATTATTTGTTTCAGAGGTACAGATCTTTGATTCAACAGTCTTGCACAATTCACAGTGCTCACCGTAGCACATACCCTCCCCAATGTCTATCACCCAGCCACCCCATCCCTCCCACCCCACCCCCACTCCAGCAACCCTCAGTTTGTTTCCTGAGATTAAGAATTCCTCATATCCTTTGTATGCTTTTTGTCCTGAGCATTCTTGTGATGCAGAAACAGTCTTTTTTCACTTTACACAGTGATTTGTTAAGGAAGAGACCAATGTTTAGGTAGAATTATATTTGGTACTTTAGATATTCTTCAGACACATGAGTGGAAAAATGGCAAGGTGGATAGTTTGATTGATTTCAGTGGACTATATATAATGGTCTCTGAGTCTTGAGCAGGGGTCAGCAGACTTTGACCCAGCAGGCCAAATCCAGCTTGTGCCCTATTTTTTTTTTTTTTTTGGCCTGTGAACTGAGACTGGTTTTTAACATTTTTCAATAATTAAAAACATATCAAAAGGAGAGCCATGGGGCACCCGGGTGGCTCAGTTGTTAGTCTGCCTTCAGCTCGGGTCATGATCTCAGGGTCCTGGGATCGAGCCCTGCATCGGGCTCCCTGCTCCGCTGGAGGCCTGCTTCTCCCTCTCCCACTCCCCCTACTTGTGTTCCCTCTCTCACTGTGTCTCTCTCTGTCAAATAAATAAATAAAATATTTTTTTTAAAAAAAGGAGAGCCATATTTTGACATGTGAAAATTATATGAATTTCAAATTTCAATGTCTACAAATAAAGTTTTGAATTTGGTCAATTAAAAAGTTTGTGGAAATTTGTTATCTCTCTCGTTAAATAAGTACTACATAATATCCTTGATTTTGCCTTTAGACCCACAAAGCCTAGCATTTTTACTATCTGGTCCTTTACAGAAGTTACTGACCCCTAATCTAACTTAAAATCTTAGTTTTGCCATTTAGTATTTGTGAGTTTGGATAATATGTTCAATATCTTTCTATTCCATAATTTGTAAAATGCCAATAATAGTATGAATTTCAAAGGGTTTTATGAGGATTAGGAGAGTTAATATTAATAGGGCACTAGAACAGTGACTGACAATAATAAGTGCTTAAGTTAAAAACATGTTATGTGGATAATCTAAGTCCACATTCATAGATAAGGAGCAATGAAAATGAGAAGTTAATTGTAACAGGCACTTGTAAGTGAGAAAATGGGCCATATGCCCAGATGATCTAAAACAAGAATTCGGGGCACCTGGGTGGCTCAGTCAGTTAAGCGTCTGCCTTTGGCTCAGGTCATGATCCCAGGGTCCTGGGATCAAGCCCCACATTGGGCTCTCTGCTCAGTGAGGAGCCTGCTTCTCCCTCTGCCTGCTGCTCTGCCTACTTGTGCTCTCTCTCTCTCTCTCTCTGTCAAATAAATAAATAAAATCTTAAAAAAAAAAACAACAGGAATCCTTCACCTTAAATGAATTGGCCTTAGAATTGTATATCCGATTATTGCATATTTATTTTATTAATACACATTTTTCTTGGGAGAAATTCTATAATTTTATGATACTATCAAAGGTATACATGACCCAAACAAGTTTTGAACCACTAACTTAGTTATAATAACTTATACTTGGAGGGACGCCTGGGTGACTCAGTCGTTAAGCATCTGCCTTTGGCTCAGTCATGATCCCAAGATCCTGGGATCGAGCCCCGCATTGGGCTCCCTGCTCAGCGGGAAGCCTGCTTCTCCCTCTCACACTCCCCTTGCTTGTGTTCCCTCTCTTGCTGTCTCTCTCTCTCTCTGTCAAATAAATAAATAAATAATAATTAAAAAAAACCTTATACTTGGAAGTTGAGTTTAGGAGGAGTTTGTCTAAAAATAATTTCCTGTATTATGTTAATATTGTTAATCACATTACATCCAAATTAATATTATAGAGATATTCTGATATAAAAAATAAAAAATGTAATGCTATGCAGTATTCATGTTTATGAACAAAACTACTCAAGAAATTGCTAAATTATTTAAAGTTTAATACAGGCATTTTGTAGCAATTTTTCAAGGATTATATCCAATAGGATACATTAACCGGACATTCAGTGGCAAAAGGCAATGATAAAGCCACATTTATTAAGCCTCTTCAATGGACTAAACAGTTTACTTTGAAAATGTCACCTGAGTTGTGCTCATTCACAGGGGAATCGTAACACGGAAAGTGTCTCATATTGATGAAATAAAGTAAAAGAGGGCACAAGACTTGGTAGGTTTATTAAGTCACACTGATTTTAGTGGCTGTTACCAGTTATTTTGCCAGCCTGTTTGCTCACAGTTTTCATAATAAGAAGATAGCCCATCCTACAATTCTTTTTAGAAAAATGCTTTAAATGGAAATTGTTCTATATTCCTGATGATGAAATTAACATAGTCTTCTTGAAAAAATTATTAATCCAAGTTGAACTTATAAAATAGAATGTTAAAAGTACTCATAATTTTAGGGTCCTGGCTGGCTCAGCCAGAAGAGCATGTGACTATTGATCTCAGGGTTGTGAGTTTGAGCCCCACATTGGGTGTATAGATTACTAAAAAATAAATAAGCTTTAAAAAAAGTACTCAGAAATAGTCACTAACATTTTGGTGTACATTCTTCTAAACTTTTCCTTGTGCGTATGTTTATGATTTTGTGTTTCTAGAAAAATTTACAAGAATTAATCATTAAAATAAGACCTCTTAGATTGAAGAAGGAATACAATCCAATCACTGGTTTTGTTACACCTCCATGTCTGTAGTGTCAAATGACAAAACTAAAACAATTTAGTGATGAGTTTGATGTTTTTTATTCAAAGGAAAACAATCCATGGATTGGGGGAGTACTGTGCCTCACACGCAATGGAACACTTTTCCGGAGGGATTTTGGGCAAGAGAGAGTTTTCTAGAATGTTAGAAGAGGCAACACAGAAATGGTGTGATTGACTGAGAGGTCAGGGATTTCCTTAAAAGACTTCTAGGTCCTATATTTTAGGGTAAGGTGAGCTAGCTAAAGCTGAGATGACGGATTATGATTGGTATATGTTAGGTTTTCTTGACTGGTGTTTCCTTTAAGTGCAGACTGACTAAAGTTTAGATTTGTGATGTGGGCCAGGCCACTAGTGTGGCCTCCATTTTGAGGGTTTTGATATACAAATTAACCTTATCAGTTGGTATAAGAAGGAAGGGACAATGATGCCTAACTCATTTGACAAACCTTTTGACTATTTGTACCTTTTGGAATTAAATAGATATCAATTTATGAATAATTCCAGGAGAACAAATTATCAAGTAAGGGTACCCAGAATTTTTTTCTTTCTTTCCTTTCTCTTTTTCTTTCTTTCTTTCTTTCTTTCTTTCTTTCTTTCTTTCTTTCTTTCTTTCTTTCTTTCTTTCTTTCTTTCTTTCTTTTTTCTTTCTTTCTCTCTTTCTCTTTCTTTCTTTCTTTCTTTCTTTCTTTCTTTCTTTCTTTCTCTCTCTCTCTCTCTCTCTCTCTCTCTCTCTCTCTCTCTCTCTCTCTCTCTTCCTTCCTTCCTTCCCTACAGATCTAGATAACTTTCACAGGACAGCACTAATATCTCAAGAGCAACTGTCTTAGGAGTCACCATTTTATAAATTATGCTGACAAGTTTGGGTTTATAATTTCAGATAACAGAATTATATGTTAGTAGTTATAAATATACATAAAAGTCTGGGTTAGGGGACAAGACTGAATTTTTGTTAATAATTTCACTTTGTTACCTAAGTGGGTCAGATTTTCTGAGCTAGTTTTATGAGACAGTGGTGACTCTGTAGCTGCCATCGCCTTTTTTTTCTGAAAATCTTTGTGGTAATGTTGTTAGTGAAGGACTATATTTTCGAGCGGTGCTTTGTAATATAGTAGCATTAAGGAAGAGGAGCCTAAGAAGCTCAAATTTCACTCTCAAAAAATGGTAAGAACTGAAGAGAATTTCCTTTAATAGTAGTGGATTATAGGACATGAAATAGTTTCTTCATCATCAATAAAAAATAGATAATATTATGTTTGTTTGTTTTCAGTTAATCCTGACAACTTGCTGAGGTGCCAGGTACTATTGTTTTTCTCATTTTATAAGGAAATCTAGGCAGAGCAGATAAAGTACTTACTAAGGCACACAGTAACTTTCAGAGCTAAGATTGACGAAGGTTTAACCACAGAGCTTGTTCTTATTTATGACTGTATATAACCTCTCAATTTCTTAACCTGCCTTTCTTACTCATTAATTCATTACAAATGACTTTCTTCAACATTTAATATGAATTAAGAAAATAATTTTTAAAAACTAATATAGTTATAATAGCTACCGATAATTTATTTCACTTTTTCCCTACCTTGAGATATTTATAGTTACTAAAATTACTCTGTGATGAATATCCTTGAGATAAATCTTTGTCTACTTTTATATCTAGTTCCTGCTCACAGAGCTTATTCTAGTACTTGAGGGGACACCACTAAAAAGAGTTAATTTGCTTATGCTTAAACAAAGAAGATCAAATATATGTGAGAATAAATGTAGACTGTGATAAAGGCTTTAAAGAAGCACACGTTGGGAATTTATACGTAAGAGACATTCTGATGACAGCGTTCTCAGGTTATGACCAAATTGTACTGATGACATAAGAGCTTTGTGGAGGTAAATATGTTTTATTCAAGAAGAATTATGCCTTACAATTTTTTTAAGATTTTATTTATTTATTTGAGAGAGCATGAGTGGGGTTGGGGGGAGGGGCAGGGAGAGAGGGAGAAGCAGACTCCCCAGGACCCTACAATCATGACCTGAGCTGAAGGCAGACACTTAAGCTACTGAGCCACCAGGTGCCCCATGCCTTACATTTTTAGTAAGCTTAAATGTGAAGTGTGACTAATAGGACAAGATTAAATAGGTATTTGGCAGGTATCAGAGCTAAAAGGAATGAATTAGAAGCAAATTAAACCCATATATCAGAGAGACATGAAAGCAGCATTTAGAACATCATAAATACCTGAGACTTCTCTTACCAACTTTTAACTATTCTTTTCTAGGCAAAACTCCAACTTCCTTGTTCATATGTAAAAGTCAAAGTGTTAAATTAGGTTTTGGGATCTAAATGAAACAAAAGCCATTCTGACTTGGTACCTATTTGTCCTGAGCACTTTCTCAAAGTTCAAGGGAAGACTCTTTAAGACTACTTTTTAATAGTGGTGATGTATCAGTATTACTATCTTTTTGAAAAATAGCTTCCTTTTTACTGAATTTTATTTTATTTAAAGATTTATTTATTTGATAGAGAAAGCATGTGCCCGTGTGAGAGGAGGGGGGAGAAGCAGAGGGAGAGGGAGAGAGAATCTTCTGAGCAGACTCCCTGCTGAACACGGAGCCTGAAGCAGAGCTCATCTCATGACCCTGAGATCATGACCTGAGCTTAACCAACTGAACCACCCAAGTAACCCCCCTTTTACAGAATTTTACAATGCATATTTATATTAATACATGGCTGCTGTTAAATTAAGTAGCCTTAAATAGAAAATCGTAGAGAACACAGAGGAGCAATGCTACATAAGACTGCATAACTGTCCAGACATTTTTCTTTTTCTATATGTTTATGTTACATATTTACAAGCAAAATGACATTGCATATATGCACTTTATTTTTTTACTATAGAACATGTTTTGAACATTTTTATATTTTCCCCTAATTTATTAGATATAATTGATCATATTTTTAATTATAAATATTTTTTATAACTTTGTATTTAATGAATACCTTAGTAGTCAAGAATTGTCAATAATATAATTTATTTTAAACCAGTCAGCTATTGCTAAAGCTGAATCTTACCTGGGCAATTTCTTCTACTTGATGTGTATGTAGCTCCTGTGTCTTGACCAACTCTACTTCCCCTTCCAGTACCCTCTTGGGAATATTTGTCTGTGTCATTTCAAGTGTACAATATGTTCAGGAATGTGGCATTGGTTTCTACTGGGTGGAATGCAGATGGCAGCAACCTGCATAGATGTATTTATTCAGGGGAATAATGTAGGAACTGGAGAGTTTACCCTGTCAACTGGGTCTCACCCAATAAAAATATCTTCTCTGTGCACCTCCCCATTTAAAATCTCTTTGGAATTTCACATTAAGTAAAATCATTTTTTTCATCATCTTTGTGGATTTATTCATGTTGTTGCATGTAACAGGCACCTTTGTTTTTGCTCTGTATTCCATTATAGGATGTGGCACAGATTATTTATCTGTTCTTCTGTTACTGGAAATTTGGGTTGTTTCTAATTTTTTCTTTAGAGATACTGCTGCTACGAACATTATTGTATGTGTACTTTGTGGACATAAGCATTCATTTTTGCCATGGAGATCCACAGGGATAGGATTACTGGGTTATATAATATATCTATGTTTAGTTTTATAGACACTGCTGAACAGATTTCCAGTGTGTCATGTTTTCACAAACACTGCATGAGAGTTCTAGTTGTACTAAGTTAAGCATAATATTGCAGTCTTTATGCTAATCACTAAAAGAATAATGTATGACAGTATAAATTAGTGGGGAAAACTGAAATAATAAAATTATTTGATTAATACAGCAGAAGGTAAGAATGGTGGAATAAAAGAACAAATAAACAGAGGGGGACACATAAAAGCTAATGTTGATGTACTCAACATTAGTAGTGATTTAATCTAATTAAGGTGGACTAAATACTCTAATAAAAAGAAAGCTGTTGTCAGACTGAATGTAAAGAAAATCAACCACACTATATGATTTTAGCAGCTGACACACTTTAAGTATAATGACAGAAAAGTTGAAAATAGAAATATGAAAGATAATAATGCAAATACTAACTAAAGGAAAGTTGGTGTCTCTACATTAGAAGACTTGAAGGCAAAAAATATTATGAGAGATAACAGGGAGACATTTCATAATGATGAATGTTTAAATCTAAAAAGAAGTAATACAAATTTCACAAAATCACAAATTGTAAATACCTAATACAAATCAAAGATTAACAAAAGTAAAAGTATAAATTACGGACAATTACCTGTTGAAGATCACAGTTATTGTTGAAGATTTTAGCATACATTTCAATAACTTAGAACAAGGAGACTAAAAATTATTAATGATCGAGGTTAGCAAATGACCTAATTGACATATATAAAATAGTATATCCAACAACTGGAGAGTACATTTACAGGCACCCCCACTTACTGAAATTGCAAATTGCTGACTTCTTTACCTTTTCTGTTCTGTTGAATGGAGAGACTAAAATTACAGAGCATTGATGAGAATTACATGGTTAGATTTACAAAGTATCTATCACATAGAGTTCTCAGGAAATATTCTTTTTTTTTTTTTCCCACGCTGCAAGGGTCATGAATTTACTTTTCTGGAGAAAAGTAAAAGTGCTGAATGATGTTACTGAAGGAATCCAGTGTAGTTGATTGGGACTACGTAGGAAGTGCTGGGCGCCTGGGTGCCTCAGTCGGTTAAGCATCTGCCTTCAGTTCAGGTCATAATCCTGGCATCCTGGGATCGAGTCCTGCATCGGGCTCCCTGCTACTCAGGGAGCCTGCTTCTGCCTCTCTCTCTGTCTCTTATGAATAAATAAATAAAACTTAAAAAAAAAAAGTGGGAAAGTGCTGAACTAGAGGATTCTCGGACTGGTGCTAGGGGCAGGCTGGGTTCCAAGTGGGCCAATGCTGTTTTGCAACAGCATTATTTTCTGCTTTTGTGTGTGAGATGATCAGGTATGCCTAATTTTTCCATAACAAACCATCCCAAAACTTAGTGGCTGAGCCTTAGAACAATGATAAATAACATTTTATTTTATTTTATATTTTTTAAAGATTTTATTTATTTGAGATAGAATGAGAGAGAGAGAGCGCACATGAGAGGGGGAAGGGTCAGAGGGAGAAGCTGCGGGACTCGATCCAGGGACTCCAGGATCATGACCTGAGCTGAAGGCAGTCACTTAACCAACTGAGCCACCCAGGCGTCCCAATAACATTTATTTTATTGAATGTTCAGAACATGAATCTGTTCGTTGGGCAGAGCTTTGTGGGTATGGCTAGTCTCTGCTCTATTTGACTTCACCTGTGGTGGCTTGAAGGTTTAGAGCTGGAATCATCTGAAGGCTTGCTCACTTACAGTTGATGCTCGCAGTCAGATGGAACCTCGGACTGTTGTTAGAATATCTAGCTGTGGCCTTTCTGTGTAGCTGGTTGGATGCCTCACAGCTAAATGGCTGGGTTTGAGTGAGCATCTTGAGAGAGTAGGAAGCTCTTTTGCCTTTCCTAACCTAGCCATGGAAGGTACACAATACCATTTCCACTGTCTTCTGTCCATCAAGAGAAGCACAAAGGCCTGCTCTGATTCAAGAGGAAGAGAAATAAACTCCATTTCTTCATGAACAAGCGGCAAAGTTCTGGAAGAACATGTGGCACCTGAAATGTTATGGGCCTTCCTGGAATTTACAATATGTGATAGTCCTTGAGGCCACAGAGGAGGTTTTGGTGTGGATGCTGTCATCCTTTTGCAGCCCTGAAAAATAGAATAGAGGGAGGAATATCTGTTCAAGATGTGCTCAATCTCAGGTCTAGGCCAGCATTAGTAGAGTGGAAGATGGGCCAGAAACTACCTGCTGAAGTGTCAGATACTACTTTCAGACAGGAGGACCTCTGCTTGGTTTCTATGCCTGTCTATTGGATTCCTTGTGTATAGAAAGTCTGGATCTTTCCAGAATCTCTTTTCCCTATCTCATTTTGCATGTGTGTTCATAAGCTATTATTTGCAGGCAGAAAGACATAAGAAAAGCTCACATTAATGTACATCATTTTGGGAGCTGAGAGGTACATCTGGTTTCATAGCCAATTTTTCCCAGTTCTTGTCTTTGTGTGCTCTGTGTTTCTCCAAGAGGGGTCCCTGAAGAGTACTGACAAGTTTTTAAGCATTTTTTGAAAAGATTTTATTTATTTGAGAGAGAGAGAATGAGAGAGAGAGAGAGAGCACAAGAGGGAGGAGGGTCAGAGGGAGAAGCAGACTCCCTGCTGAGCAGGGAGCCTGATGTGGGACTCGATTCCGGGACTCCAGGATCATAACCTGAGCCAAAGGCAGTCGCTTAACCAACTGAGCCACCCAGGCGCCCAAGTTTTTAAGCATTTTTAACCATGGCTTTAATAAGCCTCTTTCTCTCTAGTTCTTGAACATTAGTTCATGTGATACATTAGATCATGTGAACATTTTCATATTCTGAAATGTCCTATATAACAGAAATCTATCAAAGAAGCTGTCCCCAGTTCTTCCCATATAGGTTAAAGATGATGCCAAAAAACCTAACGTCCTCCTGAAGGGTTCCTCTATTCTCCCATTAATATGTAGCATCTCCTATAAATTCGCCCTTCTTTCAAGGAAGTAAAATTAAATCCTCGAGGAAGATGTATTTGGCCATGCAAAGAATGGTGAAGAGATGATTAGGAGAAGTTGGTCTCGGTGCACCTGGGTGGTGCAGTCGGTTAACCATCTGACTCAGTTTTAGCTCAGGTCATGATCTCAGGGTCATGAGATCGAGCCCTGCGTCTCCCTCTGCCCCCCCTGCTCATGCTCTCTCTCTCAACTAAATAAATAAATCTTAAAAAAGAGAGAGAGAGAGAAGTTGGTCTCATTTGATTACTCATGGAAAAACTTAGAAATTCTTTGCATTTTCTAGGAAAATATAAGATTGGTACTTGACTGATCTCACTGTTAGTGTGTGTTGAGATTCCATGTTTTATAAGGCTTTTAGGATTGAATAGGAGTAAGACTGGGACCTGCATACAGAATTAGTCATGGAAAGATGAATACCAAAAGGAGGATATATTGTGTACTTGAAAAGGTTTTGCTGGTTTAGCATGATTATCTATGTGATTTCTGCATTTTGTATCCTCTAGCCCAGAATCAAAGAAATTATTCAGTGAGAGATGGTGGATCATCCAGATTTAAAATCAAAACTATAGACTCCCATCAGTAGCAAAGATATTAGAGATTTTTTATCCTGACCTACGCATAGTAGTATAAAAGAATAATTAAGGATGATATATATCTACAAGGTGGACTGTATTGTAGCCAATACAACAATTTGCTAAATAATTTGGTATGAGAAAAGGTAGTGCTTAGGATATATTTTAAAATAATGGTCTTATACTCAAACCCAAACAGGGTAGGAAATAATAATGTGAAATATGAAACAAAACAATGACAACTAGGAAAAATATAGTATGTGACCTAAGGATGAACCCAAGGTTTCAAGAAATTTTTTAATTTAATGTGAACTCTATTATCTAAGCTAGAGATTTAATACTATATTACAAAAGAAATTCTACGAATTACATTTTCATAGGCTGTAATGGAAAAAAAGATGTAAGAATTCACATTTATTGATAATTTATGAGATAGGTGTATGGCATGCAGTTTGCTTATATTCACTATTTCACTTAATTGGTAAACTGTGATCATTTTCTTCATTTCTAGCCATGTTTCTGGACATATTTGAATAATTGAGGAATCACATAATACATAGGAACTTTTGGAGTGCCTGGGTAGCTCAGTCGGTTGAGCATCTGACTCTTGATTTTGGCTCAGGTTATGACCTCAGGGTCATGAGATTGAGCCCCACATCAGGCTCCATGCTCAGTGGGGAGTCTGCTTGAAATTCTCTCTCCTTCTCCCTCTCCCTCTGCCCCTCCCAGCTCATGCATGCATGTGCTCTCTCTAAAAATAAATAAATCTTTTAAAAAACACATAGGAATTTTTGTCTAAAACAACTAGTTTCTTAAAAATATGTAGAGAATCTGTTTCTGAAACACTAATTTCTGTAACTCCTCTTACCATAGATTTCCAGCCGCAGCCTATTTGCTCGCTATGTAATAGCGCCCTTCTTGGATATCAAACCTTTACCTACTTACTTTCTATTTTGAAGACATTTTTTAAATTTCACCAGTAATACTTGGGTTTGTACTTTTAGGGTTGGGTAACATTCAGGATTGTGGCCTTAGACTTCTCTTGAGAGAAGTGAGAATATCTGGGTTCTGCTCAAGAGGGAGTTGTACTAGGATGTGATGATGGAGAACAGCAGCTTGGTCTCACCAGCTAAGCTATCTGCTTCAAATAATTCAGAATATGCTCTCTGGAATAACAAGGTTATCTTTTAAGAAGCTAGGTGAATTTTTGGGGCGCCTGGGTGGCTCAGTCGTTAAGCGTCTGCCTTCGGCTCAGGTCATGATCCCAGGGTCCTGGGATCGAGCCCCGCATTGGGCTCCCTGCTCCATGGGAAGCCTGCTTCTCCCTCTCCCACTCCCCTTGCTTGTGTTCCCTTTCTCACTGTGTCTCTTTCTGTCAAATAAATAAAATCTTAAAAAAAAAAAAGCTAGGTGAATTTTTTTTACCGTGTTTTCAAAGGAATGGGTTAAGCTTTGTGTTGGAGGTAACACCTCCTTTATTTTTTTTATGATTTTTTTTTTTATTATATGTTAGTCACCATACAGTACATCATTAGTTTTTGATGTAGTGTTCCATGATTCATTGTTTGCATATAACACCCAGTGCTCCATGGAATACATGCCCTCCTTAATACCCATCACCAGGCTCACCCACTCCTCACCCCCCCGCCAAAACCCTCAGTTTGATTCCTGGAGTCCATAGTCTCTCATGGTTCATCTCCCCCTCTGATTCCCCCCCTTCATTTTTTCCCTTCCTTCTCCTAATGTCCTCCATGCTATTCTTTATGTTCCACAAATAAGTGAAACCATATAATTGTCTTTCTCTGTTTGACTTATTTCACTTAGCATAATCTCCTCCAGTTCCATCCATGTTGATGCAAATGTTGGGTATTCATCCTTTCTGAAGGCTGAGTAATATTCCTTTGTATATATGGACCACATCTTCTTTATCCATTAGTCTGTTGAAGGCATCTTGGCTCCTTTCACAGTTTGGCTATTGTGGACGTCGCTGCTATGAATATTGGGGTGCATATGGCCCTTCTTTTCACTACATGTGTATCTTTGGGGGTAAATACCCAGTAGTGCAATTGCTGGGTTATAAGGTAGCTCTATTTTTAACTTTTTGAGGAACCTCCACACTGTTTTCCAAAGTGGCTGTACCATCTTGCATTCCCACCAACAGTGTAAGAGAGTTCCCCTTTGTCCACAACCTCTCCAACATTTGTTGTTTCTTGTCAATTTTTGCCATTCTGACTGGTTTAAGGTGGTATCTCAGTAGAGTTTTGATTTGAATTTCCCTGATGGCTAATGATGTTGAACATTTTTTCATGTGTCTATTAGCCATTTGTATGTCTTGAGAAGTGTCTGTTCATGTCTTCTGCCCATTTTTTGACTTGATTATTTGTTTTTTGGGTGTTGAGTTTGAGTTCTTTATAGATCTTGGATACCAGCCCTTTATCTATAGCATCATTTGCAAATATCTTCTTCCATTCCGTGGGTTACCTCTTTGTTTTGTTGACTGTTTCCTTTGCTGTGCAGAAGCTTTTTATCTTGACGAAGTCCCAAAAACTCATTTTCGCTTTTGTTTCCATTGCCTTTAGAGACATGTTTTGAAAGAATTTGCTGTGGCCAATGTCAAAAAGGCTACTGCCCATGTTCTCCTCAGGATTTTGATGGATTCCTTTCTCACATTGAGGTCTTTCATCCATTTAGAGTTTATCTTTGTGTATGGTGTAAGAGAATGGTCGAGTTTCATTCTTCTATATATAGCTGTCCAATTTTCCCAGCACCATTTGTTGAAGAGACTGTCTTTCTTTAAATAATTTTATTTATTTGAGAGAAAGAGAGAGCATGAGCAGGGTGAGGGGCAGAGGGAGAAGCAGACTCCCCACCGAGCAGGGCACCCGATGCAGGGCTCAATTCTGGAACTCTGGGATAATGACCTGAGCTGAAGGCAGGCGCCCAACCAACTGAGCTACCCAGCCGCCCCTGAAGAGACTGTCTTTTTTCCATTGGATATTTTTTCCTGCTTTGTCGAAGATTAGTTGACCAGAGTTGAGGGTCCCTATCTGGGCTCTCTATTCTGTTCCATTGATCTATGTGTCTGTTTTTGTGCCAGTACCATGCTGTCTTGGTGATCACAGCTTTGTAATATAGCTTGAAATCAGGCAGCATGATGGGAACATTCCTCAATTTCATAAAAACCATCTATGAAAAGCCCACAGCAAGTATCATTCTCAATGGGGAAAAGCTGAGAGCCTTTCTCTTAAGATCAGGAACATGACAAGGATGCCCACTTTGACCACTGTTGTTCAATATAGTACTGGAAGTCCTAGCAACAGCAATCAGACAACAAAAAGAAATAAAAGGTATTCAAATTGGCAAAGAAGAAGTCAAACTCTCTCTCTTCACAGATGACATGATACTTTATGTGGAAAACCCAAAAGACTCAACCCCCAAGTTACTAGAACTCATACAGCAATTCAGTAATGTGGCAGGATACAAAATCAATGCACAGAAATCAGTTGCTTTCCTATACACTAATAACATAACTGTAGAAAGAGAAATTAGGGAATTGATTCCATTTAAAATAGCACCAAAAACCTTATGATACCTTGGAATAAACCTAACCAAAGAGGTAAAAAATCTATACTCTAGAAACTACAGAATACTTAATGAAGGAAATTGAAGAAGACACAAAAAGATGGAAAAACATTCCATGTTCATGGATCGGAAGAATAAACATTGTTAAAATGTCTATGCTGCCCAGAGCAATCTATACTTTCAACACATCCCAATCAAAATACCAATGGCATTTTTCAAAGTGCTGGAACAAACAATCCTAAAATTTGTATGGAACCAGAAAAGACCCCAAATCGCCAAGGAAATGTTGAAAAAGATAATACCTCCTTTAAATACTTTCACCATTCTTCATGATATTCTGAGCTTTCTTAGGCCCATTATATAATTTCTACCTTCCTTCATTCTTAGGGAGCTAGATGTTAATTGTGAGGCAACTAAGGCATACCCATTGTCAAATAAACCAAGTGTTATATTGTGTTTGAACTCCAAATTGGTAATGTTATTTTCCGACCCACCTTTAAAGAGAACAGCTAGATGAAAAAAATCCTCATTTGTGTAGATTATCAGAATAGTCTCTACATGGTAATGGATTGAAACAAAGTAATTTATTTAAAAATAAAGTGAACATATTCATTTCCAGGGGTAAAAATTGTTTTATACCTACTCTGTCATTGGAAGTTACAATCCATGAACTTTGCATTTATCAACATTTAGCATTCTAGAAAAGACCTGTGAATGTTTCAAAAAGCTCCATTTTTCCTCTTAGCAATTAGCAAACAAATATATAATAATCATAGCTAACACAGTTCTCTTTATACTTAACTTTACACTGTATTGCCACTTAAGACGAAGAGCCAGTCTGGGGTTAAATAAAGTAAGACCTTTTTTTACCCTCTCATCTCCCAGTTCTTTGTGATTCTTTGGTCACTGTAAAGTAACCCTCAAGTTCTTTCAAACCCATGATTTATTTCATTTTTGCGTATAGGTCATCAAGAATTAGTTAAAAACAAATTTTATAGAATTTGTTTTTTTTTAATATTTATTTATTTGTCAGAGGGAGAGAAAGAGCGAGCACAAGCCAGGGGGACTGGCAGGCAGAGGGAGAAGCAGGCTCCCTGCTGAGCAAGAAACCCAATGGAGGACTCAATCCCAGGATCATGACCCGAGCCAGAGGCAGCTGCTTGACTGAGCCACACAGGCGTCCCTAGAATTTTTCTTTTATGTATTTATTTATCATTTCTTATTCACTTCTTATGCATCATTGTGGCTACCTTATTGAAGCAGGGGAAGAAGGCTGGGAGGGTTGGCAAGAAGACAGAGCTCAGTTGAGTGAGAGCTGATCAGGCAGGGAACTTTAATTACATCTCTTATGCTGTTTTTTTTAAACTTTTCAATTGTTTGCTGCTAGTATATCAAATTAGTTAATTATTTTATAATAACTTTGTATCCAGAAATTTTGCTAAATTTGCTTATAAGTGCTAGTTCCTGTTTTATGGATTCTTTAGGATTTTGTAAGCAAACAATTGCCATGTATAAATAAAGTTTTTCTTCTTAGCCAGTGTTTATAACCTTCATTTATCTTCATTGCCTCGTAATTGCTAGGACTTCCACTAGAGCGTTGAGTAAAGGCAGTGAGAGTAGACATCGTTGCCTTTTTTTTTTTTAAGATTTTATTTATTTGTGCGAGAGAGAGCACAAGTAGGCAGAGTGACAGGCAGAGGGAGAAGCAGGCTCCCCGCTGAGCGGGACCCTGGGATCACGACCTGAGCCGAAGGCAGATGCTTAACAGACTAAGCCACCCAGGTGTCCTGACATTGTTGCTTTTTTGGATCATAGAAAGATAGTGTTTCAATATTTCATTACACATATCTGGAGGATTTTCATAGGTGCTCTATCAAATTTGGCAAGTCCTCTTCTATTCTTAGCTTGCTGAGAATTTTTATCATGAAGGGATATTATGTTTTGTAAGATAATTTTTCTGAATCTAAGTGATATGTCTTTTCTCCTTTATTTCACTAATATGATAAATAAAATTTATTGGCTCTTGAATGTTAAATCAACCTTGTATTAGTGGGTCATGTTTTATTTCCTTATATATATTTCCATATTAAATTTGTGTGAAGTAGAAAAATATATATTGGTCTCTACCCCCCCCCCACCCCCAGTTCCTGGTATAGAGCTTCTAAAACTCTTGTAATTTCCTAAGTGATAAGAATACTGGGAGAATCTTTTGTTCTTAGTATTTGGTCTTTGACCCTGGTTTCTGAGACAGAGTTTCTAAATTCCTTGGAATTTCCTGGGTAATAGCAATGTCTTTTGTTCCAAGAAGGCAACTTCTGGTCATCCCCTGGATGGGGGGTGGTCACTGGAAATATCAAGCCATGATTAGAAGTTTGGAATTTTCACCTCACCCCTCCATGGGAAGGGGAGAAAGACTAGAGATCGAGTTAATGATTGATCATGCACTTGATGAAGCCTCATAACAATCCCCAAAGTACAGGGTTTGGAGAGCATCTAGGTTGGCGAACACATCCATGTACTGGGAGGGTGGTGCACCTCAGCAACATGGGGATAGAAACTCTTTGTCTCAGGACCCTTCTAGACTTTGCCCTATGTTACTCCTCATCTAGCTATTCATTAGTATCCTTTACAATATCCTTTATTTTATAATAAATTGGTAAACATAATTGTTTCCCTGAGTTCTGTGAGCTGTTCTAGCAAATGCTCAAACCCAAGGAGGGGATCATGGGAACCCAGATTTATGGCTGTTCAGTCAAAAGTACAGGCAATATCCTGGGACTTATGAATGGCATCTGAAAGTGTGGGGGAGGATAGTCTTGTGGGACTGAGCCCTTAAACTATGGGGTCTGATGCTACCTCCAGGTAGATAGCATCAGAATTGAGTTAAATTGTAGAATACCCAACTGGTGTTAGAGAATTGCTTGGTGGAGTGAAAACTCCCAAACATTTGGTGACCAGAAGTGAAATGAAGTGTCATAGTAGTGTAAGAGTAAAGGAGTAGTAGCTCAAGAGGAGTGTTTTTCCTACCCAATTTCTTTCTTTCTTTTTTTTTTTAAATATAAACTCTAAGCCCAATGTGGGGCTTGAACTCATGACCCCAAGATTAAGAGTCACATGCTCCAGTGTCTGAGCCAGCTAGGTGCCCCTCTTTTAAAAAAAAAATTCCATTGTAATTAACATACATTGTTGTATTAATTTCAGGTATACAATATAGTGATTCAGCAATTCTGTACATTACTCAGTTCATCAAAATTAAGTGTACTCTTTTTTTTTTTAAGATACTAGGTTGTTGGTTTTTTTTTTTTAAGATTTTATTTATTTAGGGGCACTTGGGTAGCTCAGTCGTTAAGTGTCTGCCTTCCGCTCAGGTCCTGCTGTCGGTCCTGGGATCGAGCCCCGCATCAGGCTCCCTGCTCAGCGGGAAGCCTGCTTCTCCCTCTCCCACTCCCCCTGCTTGTGTTCCCTCTCTCACTGTGTCTCTCTCTCTCACATAAATAAATAAAATAAAAAATCTTAAAAAAAGATTTTATTTATGTGACAGAGAGAGAAAGAACGAGAGAGAGAGAGCACAAGCAAGGGGAGCAGCAGGCAGTGGGAGAGGGAGAAATAGGCTCCCTGCTGGATCCCCAGACCCTGGGATCGTGACCTGAGCCCAGGGCAGATGCTTAACCCACTGAGCCACCCAAGTGCCCCACAGTTAAGTATACTCTTAATCCCCTTCATCTCTTTCACCTATTCCCCACCCACCTCCCCTCTGGTAACCATCAGTTCTCTGTATTTAAGAGTCTGTTATTTTATTTGTCTCTCTTTTTCTTTGTTTTGTTTCTTAAATTCCACATATGAGTGAAATCATATAGTATTTGTCTTTCTCTGACTAACTCATTTCACTTAGTATTATACCCTCTAGATCCATCCATGTTGCAAATGGTAAGATTTCATTCTTTTTGATGGCTGAGTAAAATTCCATTGTATATATACACCACCTCTTCATCCATTCATCTATCTGTCGACACTTGGGTGGCTTCCCTATCTTGGCTATTGGTAAATAATGCTGCAAGAGCCATAGGGATGCCTATATCTTTTCAAATTAGTGTTTTCATATTCTTTGTATAAATACCCAGTATTGGAATTACTGGATCACAATAATTCTATTTCTAATTTTTTGAAGTACCTTCATACCTTTTTTCACAGTGGCTGCATCAATATGCATTCCAGCAGGGCAGGAGGGTTCCTTTGTCTCCACATCTTTGCTAACAGTTGTTTCTTGTGTTTTTGATTTTAGCTGTTCTGACAGTTGTGAGGTAATATCACATTGTGATTCTGATTTTGATTTTTTTTTTTAGGTGTTGAGTTGTATCAGTTCTTTATGTATTTTGGATACTAACCCTTTATCAGATATGTCATTTGCAAATATCTTCTATTTAGTAGGTTGTCTTTAATTTTGTTGATTATTTGCTTTGCAGAAGTTTTTTTTATTTTGATGTAGTCCCAATAGTTTATTTTTCTTTTATTTCCCTTGCCTCACGAGACATATCTAGAAAAATGTTGCAATGGCAGTGCCAGAGAAATTACTACCTGTGCTCTCTTCTAGGATTTTTATGGTTTCAGCCTCATACTTAGGTGTTTAATCCATTTTGAGTTTATTTTTGTGTATGGTGTAAGAAAGTGGTTCAGTTTCATTCCTTTGCATATAGCTGACCAGATTTCCCAAAACCATTTGTTGAAGAGACTTTTTCCCCATTGCATATTGCTAATATTTTCTTAAGAAATTTTCATGAAGTTTTTGGTACATCATTTTCTTGTAATATCTTTGTCAGGTGTTGGTATTGTAGTACTGGCCTCTTAAAACAAGATGTGAACTGTCTACTCCTTTTCTATTTCCTGGAAAAGTTTGTAAAATTGGTATTATTTCTTCCTTAAATGTCTGGTGGAATCCTGTAGTAAAATCAGCTGGGCCTGGAGTTTGTTTTTGGTAACAAATTCAATTTCTTCAAAGGTATTGGGCTATTCAGATATTAGAATTTCATCTTGTATCTTTTTTTATAGTAAATTGTGTTTTTCAAGAATTTTGTCCATTTCATCTGTGTTGTCAAATTTGTGGGAATGAAGTGGCTTTTAGACTTCTAATATTTATATGTTCCTTAGTGATGAGCTCTCTTTAATTCCTGATATTGGTGATTTGTCCTTATTGTTTTTCATTTTTGATAAATTTAGCCAGGGTTTAATCAATTTGTTGCTCTTTCCAAAGAAATCATTCTGGTTTGGCTACTTGTATATTTATTTTATTTCACTTATTTTTTCTCTGATTTCCTTCTAGTTACTGAGAGTTTACTTTGCTTTCTACCTTTTTAAAGTGGAACCTCTAGTTACTGACATTAGACCTTTCTTCTCATATAACATTTAGAGCTAGAAGTTCCCTACATTAACTCCATTCCACAAATTTGTATGTGTTGCATTTTTATCAATCACTTAAAAATATTTTATTGCCCTTTTGATTTCTTCTCTAACCCAGGCATTATATAGAAGTGTGTTATTTAATTTACAAATATTTGTGGATTTTTCTACATAGTTAATTGTTACCGATTCCCAGCTTGGTCCCATTTGATCAGAGAATACATGGTATATGATTTTGATCCTTAAAAATTCATTGATACTTTTTGTATGGCCCAATAGTCTACCTTGGTGAATATGCCATGTGCACTTGAAAGGTATGTATTTGATGGTCGTCAGGTGAATTATTGTCAAATATTAATTAGTCCAAGTTGGTTGATAGTTCATGTCATTTATATCTTCACTAATATTTTTCTTTTTTTTCAATTGCTGAGAGATGGATATTAAAATCATGTTTGAGACTATGGTAATGCTGAAGTGAGTAAAGCCCCTGGGGTACAAAATTTAGGGTCATGCAAGTGCAGTGTTGTTTGCTGCTGTTTTTAGGTACACACACATATCTGATAATTATGTCTTCCTAATGTATAGACTCTTCTGTCATGAAATGTCCCTTTATCACTGGTTCTAGCTTATCTGAAATTAATATAGTCACTATATCAACATACATTATAAACCCCACATCACACTCTTAAAATTTTTGCTTTTAATAGTCATATGTAGTTTAAAGAAATTAAGATAATAAAAAGAGTTAGTACATTTATCCAAAGAGTTGCCATTTATGCTCTCTTCCTGCAGATCCTGCTTTCCCACTGGTAGCATTTTGTTTTAGCCAGAAGAGCTTCTTTTTATCATTTCTTGTAATGCAGTTCTGTTGGTGACAAATTCTGTTAGTTTTATTTTAAAAAAGATCTTTATTTTGCATTCATTCTTGAATACATTTTCCTCTGGATATAGAATTCTGTTTTGTTAAAATTTAAACAGTTCTTAAAATTGTTTAGTGTGCACTGACACCTCTAATTCCAATCCAGCTTAACAGGATTTAGTTTAGACCTCTTCCTTTACATATTTGTATCTCTCTAACTGTGAGAAACATGGTTCCAGATAGCCTTGATTTATTTATTACTTACAGCACTACATGTAAGACACTGAGTTTTCTTCTGAATAACTCTATCTTTTCACATAAGATCTGATATATAGTGTTCTAATTATTTTTTATGAGTTTTAAAATTTTAGCTTGTATTTCCTCTTTGATTCAAGAAAAAGTAGAGTTCAGATGTGAAATTAGACCTTTTGCTAGATATATATGTGAAAATTCATGGATGGTTTTTTAGACCGTATCATAGATGGTAATTAGTACTTTATCAGAATAGATAATGTATAATATATGATAGACTCTTAAAGATGGAAAAACACAATGAATTAGGATGAAAGCAGTTTGATTCCTTCATTCTGTAGTTCAGTTTTCCTTCTTGTAATCTGTGTGGTCTTAGTTTTGTATTCCATGAATATATATAACCGTTACCCATTAATCTAATGGCTTTACAGTTGAAAGTCCTTATCCAAACAAAACATGTTTTTCTAATTCTTTGAGTCTGTCTACATTTATTAGTTTCATCAACTAGAGGCATTTAGTGACAATGAAATATATTCTCAGTTCCACGGGGAAATTCAGAAAGAATGCTTGATATACTGACTTTTACTTATGTTTTCCAAGTAATTAGCTTTCTTAAATGATATATGGTATTTTCTGGTCGTCTTTTTAAAAAAATCTTACTATGGGGGTGCCTGGGTGGCACAGTTGGCTGAACATCGGACTCTTGGTTTTGGCTCAGGTTGTGATCTCATGGTCGTGAGCTCAGCGTGGTGTCTGCTTGAGATTCTCTCTCTCCCTCTGCCCCTCTGGCTCATGCGCTCTTTCTCTCTCTAAAATAAATAAGTAAATCTTATAAAAAAGAATAATAAATAAAAATCTTATTATGAATTCTTTGCTGTATTGAAGAGCAATATATTTTATTCTACCATGTTCTTTTGTTAATTATTTTTAAAATTAACACAGTAAAATTGGCCTTTTTTTGTAGTTATAGAAATTTTAACACATGTATATATTCATGTAACTACACCACAATCCACATACACCCAAGGTTTACATCAGAAAGCTCCCTTGCATGCATGATCCCTTTGTAGTCACATCCTCCACATAACCCTAAACACTGGCAACAAATAATCTGCTTGTTGTCATTATAGTTTTGTCTTTTCAAGAATGCTGTATAAAGGTAATCATATAGTATGTAATCTTTTGAGATTGGCTTCTTTCATTCAATGTAATGCCTTTGAGATTCATCCAAGTGGTTGTGGTTCATTCCTTTTTATTGCTGAGTAATATCATATGAATATACCAGTTTCATCTGATAAAGGTTATTTGCATAGTTTCCAGCTTTCAATTATAAATTTGACCATTTACTTATGAGTAAAGCTCATAAATATTCATGTACAGGTTTTTCTATAAACATAACTTTTCATTTCTCTAGAATAAACACATAACTGTGGTCTTGTTGAGCTGTATTTTAAGTGTATTGTTAACTTTTAAAAAAAACCTACCAAATAGTTTTCTAAAGTGGCTGTACCATTTTACATTCACCAGCACTGTATAAGAGCTCCAGTTCTTCTGCAAGCTGATCAGTATTTTCAGTATTTTTGTATTGTCAGTATTTTTGGTGGTGTCAGTATTTTTCATTTTAGCCCTTCTAATAAGTATGGCATAGTATCTTATAATTTTAATTTGTGGTTATCTAATGGCTAATGATGTTATATTAAATACCTGCTAATTTGCTGTCCTTTTATCATCTTTGGTGAAATGTCTGTTGAAGTATTTTGACTTTTAAATTTGGGTTTTTTTACTGTTGAGTTTTTAAAATTCTTTATGTATTCTGGATTCAAGTTCTCTGTTAGATATGTGGTTTACAACTATTTTCTCCCAATCTATAACTTTTCATTGTCTTCAAATTATTTTTTAAGAGCAAAATTTTAAAATTTTGATGAGCTCTAATTTATCAGTGTATTTCTTGGATGGATTGTGATTTTAGTGTCAAGTCTAAGAACTCTTTGCCTAATCTATGCAATCTTAATGGGGCAATATTGCCCTTACAAGGGCCAAAATTGTTACTTGATGGTGAAAGAACATCATTCTTTATGTATAAAGCATATATATGCATACAGTATATAAACAGATATACGATATATCTGTAGTATTAACATTTCATGAGGACACAATGACCAGTTACTTTTTAGCTATGGAAAAACTTTATTATTTTTTTTAAAGATTTTATTTATTTATTTGACCAAGAGAGAGCACAAGCAGGGGGACCAGCAGGCAGAGGGAGAGGGAGAAACAGGCTCCCTGCTGAGCAATAGATTCCAGAAATAGGCCAACATAAATATGGCCAACTGATTTTTGACAAAGTTATGAAAGCAACAAAATTGAGAACAATCTTTTTTAGCAAATGGTGTTGAAACATTAACTATCCATTTTTTTAAAATAGTATTTTATTTTATTTTTTTATTTGAGAGAGAGAATGAGAGAGCACATGAGAGGGGGGAGGGTCAGAGGGAGAAGCAGACTCCCCGCCGAGCAGGAAGCCCGATGTGGGACTCGAACTTGGGACTCCAGGATCATGACCTGAGCCAAAGACAGTCGCTTAACCAACTGAGCCACCCAGGTGCCCCTAACCTCTGTTTTTAAGTAATCCAGTTGTTCTCTTAAAGGACCAATGTGCAATTAAGAGAGAAAAATAAAGCTATAATCAGCTGCAAAGGAATATTAATGTTCACTTCTGCAAAAATTTCAAGTTGCCAACTGGCAAAGAAAGGCTAATATTGCACTTTGATTAAAAAAACAACAACAACACAGCTTTGCCTTTGAAAGGTTAGTAAATGGATTTACCTTGCTAAGATTTATGGAGACTATTGAACTCTACTTCCAGTCAAACTACAAAATGTTTATATTTTCTCTTTTGATTTTCAACTTTACTGCATAATTTTAAAAGAAGAGTAACTAGGGCGCCTGGGTGGCTCAGTTGGTTAAGCGACTGCCTTCAGCTCAGGTCATGATCCTGGAGTCCTGGGATCGAGTCCCGCATCAGGCTCCCTGCTCGGCAGGGAGTCTGCTTCTCCCTCTGACCCCCTCTTCCCTCTCGTGCTATCTCTCATTCTCTCTCTCTCAAATAAATAAATACAATCTTTAAAAAAAAAGTAACTAAATTCGGTTGTTGAGGTAATTTGGTATTTGACTTGAGTACTTTTTAAAGTTAACCCAAAGAAAAAATTTGTGGAAGAGTATAATGGTATTTTGTGTTGAACATAAGATGTCACTCCTTTAACACGTCTACTTTGGAAAGCTTAATTTGGAATTAGTAGAAACTGCTCCTTTGTTAACCAAGATATTTAATATAAAAGCCAGTTAATAAAATAGTTTTAGTATGATGGCAGTTTTTTTAAGTTCCTGGGGAGGAGGCAACTAGGAAAAAAATTTTAAAAGTCTCCTTTAGGGGATGATTTTCTCTAAAAAGTTTATAATTTTATGTTTTATAATATATAAGATTTAGGAAGAGGCTTGTGGGTTTTTTAAAAATGGATAGTTAATGTTTCAACACCATTTGTTAAAAAAGATTGTTCTCAATTTTGTTGCTTTCATAACTTTGTAAAAAATCAGTTGGCCTATTTCTGGAATCTATTCTGTTTCCTTAATATGTTTCTACCTTTTGCTAATGCCACATTGTCTTGATTGGTGTAGCTTTAGGGTAAGGTTAAAATTTGTGTAGTATGTTTACTTCAGCTTCTTTTTCAAAATTATTTTGGGGGCCCCTGGGTGGCTCAGCTGTTAAGCATCTGCCTTTGACTCAGGTCATGATCTCAGGGTCCTGGGATCGAGCCCTGCATTGGGCTCCCTGCTCAGCGGGAAGCCTGCTTCTCCCTCTCCTACTCCCGCTGCTTCTGTTCCCTCTCTTGCTGTGTCTCTCTCTGTCAAATAAATAAATAAAATCTTTAAAAAAAATTATTTTGGATATTCTATTTCTTTTGCCTTTCCCTCTAATCTGTAGAATCATCTTATCTCTATCTTAAGAAACGCTGGCAAGTATTGTGATTGGAATTGTATTAAGTCCATTTCATCTAAGTTGTCAATTTGGGGAGCATAAAGATCTTTACTTTGTTGTCTTCCAATCTGTGAACATGGTATGTCTTTCTATTTTATCAGCATTTATAGTTTTTAGCATACATATTTTCTACGTATTTTGTCAGTGTTATACCCAAGTTTTTCAACTGTGGGTGTGGGTATAATAAATAGTATTGTTTATTTAATTTCACTTTACAATTGATTGCTGTTTGTATGTAGAAATATGATTGATTTTGTGTGACCTTCTGTCCTACAACCTTGCTTAACTCACTTATTAGTTATAAAAGTCTTTGGGATTTTGTAGAATGACAATCATGTCATCTATGAATAAGGATAGTTTATTTCTTCCTTTCCAATCTATATGCCTTGTATCTATTTGTTTTTCATCACATTACTGTAAATTTCCAATACTAAATTGAATAGGGGTGATGAGACAGATATTTTTGCCTGGTCTTGATGTTAGCAGGAAGCATTTAGTCCTTTACCATTTAATATGATATCTGTAAGTTTTTTTGTAGATCCCCTTTATTAGGTTGAGAAAGTTCTCTTTTATTTCTACTTTGATGAGATTTTTTTCCCAGTACATTTTAATCTTGTATTACTTTGTATTAATTAATTTAATCCTTTATCTCTACTCCCCAGCTTTATTGAGATATAATTGACAAACAACTTGTATATATTTAAGGTGTGCCATGTGATGATTTGATATAAGCCTATATTGTGAAATGATTACTACAATCAAAATAATACATCTATCACCTCACAGTTACTTTTTTTTTTTTTAAAGATTTTATTTATTTGAGAGAGAGCACGAGCAGGGAGAGAGCACAAGGATGGGTAGAGGGAAAGGAAGAAGCAGACTCTCCACTGAAGACAGAGCCTGATGCAGGGCTGGATCCCACAACCCTGAGATTATGACCTGAGCAGAAACCAGGAGTTGGGCACTTAACCGATTGAGCCACCCGGGTGCCCCTGAAAGTTTGTACTCTTTGACCAACATTTCAACATTTCCACACAAACCTCCCCCAAGACCCTGGCAACCATCATTCTACTCTCTTTTTCTATGGGTCTCATTTTTTCTAGTCTCATACATAAGTAATACCATATAGTATTTGTTTTTCTGCCTGGCTTTTTCACTTAGCATACATAATGGCCTCAGGCTTAATCACCTTGTTGCAGATGACAGAATATCCTTCTGTTAAATATATATAGTGATATATATAACAAATATAAATTAACAAATATATTAGTAAATTATATAAATGTATGATAAATATATTTGATAAACATATATTTGGTAAATGTATAATAAATATATGATAAATATCATAAATATATATGATAATATATTGATAAACATTTTATCCATTCATCTGTTGATGGACACTTAGATTGTTCCCATGTCTTGGGTATTGTAAGTAGTGCCACAATGAACACGGAAATGCAGATATCTCTTTGAGATACTGATTTCATTTCCTTCAAATATACACTCAGAAGTGGGATTGGTGGATCATGTGCTAGTTCTTTTAAATTTTTTTCAAGAATTTCTATACTATCTCCTGTAATGGCTGTACCAATTTATATTTCTACCAACAATGTACAGGGTTCCCTTTTCCCTACACCCTTGCCAACACTTGTTTTCTTGATGACAGCCATCAAATGATATATTTGATGGTATCTCAATGGGTTTTGATTTGCATCTCTCTGATAATTAGTGATGTTGAGTACTTTTTCATGAATGTGTTGGCCATTTATATGTCTTTTTTGGAAGAAGGCTTATAGATCCTTTGCCCATTTTAGAATCAGGTTATTTGGGTTTTGTTGTTTGGATTTTTTTGCTATTGAGTTGTATGAATTCCTTATATATTTTGGATATTAAATTCTTATCAGATATATTTTCTCCCATCCCATAAGTTGCCTTTTCATTTTAATTGATTTTCATTTGCTGGGCATAATCTTTTCAGTTTGATATAGTCCCATTTGTGTATTTTTGCTGCTGTTTCCTATGCTTTTGGTCTCATATCTTAAAAATCATTGCCAAAACCAATGTCAAGGAGTTTTTTCCCTACATTTTCTTCTAAGAGTCTTAACAATTTCAGGTCTTACATTTAAGTCTTCTCCATTTCAAGTTAATTTTTGTGAATTGTGTAAAATTTTGTACGTGGACATCCAGTTTTTCCAACACCATTTCTTGAAGAGACTATCCATTCCCCATTGAGTATTCTTCGCTCCTTTGTCCAATGTTAATTTACTGTTTGTATATAGTTTGTTTCTGGATTCTCTATTCTGTTCCATTTGTCTATGTGTCTGTTTTTATTCCAGAACCATTCCGATTTGATTACTTTAGCTTTCTATAGTTTTTTTTTAAGATTTATTTATTTATTTATTTAGAGAGAACCGGTGGGGGGGCAGAGGGGGAGAGGAAGTCTTTTTTTTTTTAAGATTTTATTTATTTATTTGAGAGAGAGAGAGTGCACAAGCAGGGGGAGGGGCAGAAGGAGAGGGAGAAGCAGACTCTCCACTGAGCATGGAGCCTTGATGCGCGGGACTCAATCCCAGGACTCTGATATCATGACCTGAGCCGAAGGCAGATGCTTAACTGACTGAGCCACCCAGGCCTCCTGCCTAGGCCTGACTCTTAAGCTGAAACCTGACCCTAAGCTGTTTTCAGCATTAGCACACAAGCTTGTGCCAAATGGAAATTGGATAAAATTGCTCTGTTCAATAAACAGGGTTCAGACTCTGGAACTGTTGAAGATTTGGAATACCCCACTGTGGGGCCATAAACCATAAAAACATCATGGACTGGCTGGACCAGCTGGGTCACTCAATACCCACAAGCATTAAGTGATGAGCACTGAGTAATGTATGGAATTGTTGAATCACTATATTGTATACCTGAAACCAATACAACACTGTATGTTCACTAACTGGAATTAAATAAAAACTAATAAATAACCTCTAGAAAACCATAATGTTAGGAACATTAAATAATTTTTGACTAGTACCTAGAGCATACAAGTATAGTGGTCAGAAGATAAATCATAAACTTAAATGCTTATATTAATAAAAATAAAAGAATAAAGTTAAATTAAGCATCCCCTTCAACAAGTTAGGGATAAACAAGTAAAACAAAGAAAAGTAATGGAAGAATTAATAAACATAGAGGTGGAATGTAATGAGTTGGAAAACATTTAAAAGTATAATAAAATTAGAGGAGAAATAACCATCACAGCACATATTTCCATTTAAATGATAACTCCTGTGCCAATCAATTTGAAAATGTAGGTGAATTCTAGTAAATAATCTAAACCCTAGAAAACATAAAAACTTCAAAGAGATCAATTTCAAGAAAGAGATAAAAGATTTAAAATTAAGCCAAAAAAGCCATAAGCAACCCTTATTGCTCATACTCCAGTCACTAAATACCAATGCCCATTTTATGAACTCCCTGGGAAAATGTCTGAATCTATGGCAGGGAAAGCACAAGATGAGCCTGAACATTTTGTGCCAGGAAGAAGTACATGGTTAATTGGATGATCATGTTAATAGGCTACAGAACCACCTGAAATAGTTATAACAAGCCAGCATTATAACTCACAAGAATAAAAATGAAAAATAAAATGTTTGTAATAAACATAATAAACATTTTAAACAGAGAATAATGTCTAATGCTGAAAAAGGATACAGAAAAATGCAGTTGTTTCAATTCAAGTGTCTGCTCATGTGAAGGGGAGGTACAAAATATAAGTGTGGCACATCTGTGTCAGAAAGCAACAATTATTTCAAAGATTACAATATTAAGTCAAATGTCCACAGAAATCAGTTTAAAGAATTTAATTAGCTAATGTTCAAATAATAGAAACATTGTGGTGGAAAATGTGGAGTTGCTGGTCCTGGGTAAGATGGAATAAGCATACTAGAGCTATTTCTGAGGGTCAGGAGTCTAGGGACAGTTCGCTAGGTCTTCTGCTTCAGGGTCTTTCACAACTCTGTAATCAAGGTGTGGTTCAGGGCTGGGTCTCATCATTAATGGGGGAAGGATTCACTTTGCAGAGCACATGCTTGTGGGCAACATTCAGCTTTTTGCAGGCTGTTGGACTGAGGGCCTCCTGTTTTTTTTGCTGGCACTTGCCCAGAAGCCACCCTCAGTATACATGGACCTCTCCAATTTGGCCACTTGCTTCATCAAAGCCAGCAAGGGAGAGTCTCCTGGAAGAACTACAGTTATAATCATATGTAACATAAGGCCAAATGTGACAAGCCCACAGCTAATGTCAAACTCAATGTTGAGAAGCTGAAAGCTTTTCCTCTAAGAAAAGGAACAAGAGAAGAATACCCACTCTCACCACTTCTATTCAACATAATACTAGAAATCTTAGAGCAATTAGGTCAATATATATTGGCATCCAGAAAGGAATTAAATTGGGTCTGTTTTCAGAATACATGATCTTATGTATAGAAAATCCTAAAGAATCCACAAAAAAACCTGTTAGAACCAATAAATGTATTCAGTAAAGTTGCAGAATTCAAAACATAAAGAAATCAGTTGTGAGGGGCACCTGGGTGGCTCAGTCAGTTAAGCATCTGCCTTTGGCTCAGGTCATGATCCCAGGGTCCTGGGATCGAGCCCCAGATCAGGCTCCCTGCTCAGTGGGAGCCTGCTTCTCCCTCTGCCTGCTGCTCCCCCTGCTTGTGCTCTCTTTCTCTCTGACAAATAAATGTGTAGAATCTTAAAAAAAAAAAAAAAAAGTCAGGCCTAGGCAATTAGAATGTATGAATTCAGGATTAAAAAAAAAAGCCAGTGGTTTTTCTTTGGCAGCAGAAAAAAGTTAGACTGCTTATTTTGTCAATCATAGTCTAAATTGACCCAATCAAAAATATGCACATTAACCCAAATGTCCATCAGATGATGAGTGGATAAATAAAATGTTGTATATCTGTACAATGGAATATTATTCAGCCATTAAAAAAAGAAATAAAGTACTGATTCATTCTACGACATAGATGAACCTTGAAAATATCATCCTAAGTGAAAGAAGCCAGGCAGAAAAGGCCATATACTGTATGATTTCATTTATATGAAGTATTCAGAATAAGCAAAACCACAGAGACAAAATAGATTAGTGGTTATAAGGGGCTGGGAAGAGGGAAGGATGGGGAGTGACTGTTAACGGTTATAGTATTTCTTTTGGGGATGGTGAAAATGTTCTGGAATTAGTGGTAATGATTGCACAACCTTGTGAATATACTAAAAACTACTGAATCGTACACTTAAAAGGGTAAATTCTGTGGTTACATGAATTATATCTCAGTTTAAAAAAATAGACTAAAAAATATGCTGGAAGAGCATCACCCTCTAATAGTCAGGCATTTCATTTCTACAGAGCATTTATTAGCAAGATTACTTTAAAACCACAAAAGGGTATTTCCAGCTAGTTAGAAAAACTATTAATGTAAGTAATAAGTAACTAAACTTTTGGGTTTAGTAGAAACTTTAAAGGTCATTAAAGAATTCACTGTTGAGAAACCACATGAATATAAGTAATGTAGGAAGAGCTTTAGAGAATTTAGAGAATTCATATTGGTGTTAAGTACCATGAATTTATGGAATGTGGGAAGGCCTTCACTTGTGGAAGATGCTTTTGAGTATATCAGAAAAGGTTTCCTGATGAGACACGAGACACTCTATGAAATAGAAATTTGGGTAATAGTAAGATTTTATTCACACATTAATGACAATCAGAACTTATATGTTGAGAAAACATATAAATATAAGAACTGTATTAAGGCTTTTATAACATTCTCAAAATCAGAGAATTTTTAATGTATTGAACTAACATTAATGACTTTCATTCATTCCTCTTGTTGAATTTTAGGATATCCTGATTAGGGAAAAATTCTGTAAATTTGAAAATTACTTTCTTTTCATCACAGTAATAAATCATAAGCTATTTCATATTATTCATGTTACTTTCATCTTAAATTCATGCTAGAAAATACCCCTGTTAATGTAATAATTGTGAGCATGGAAATCCTTCTAACTTACTCATATATATGAATATAGTTTTCCCATTCTTCAAGATTTAATTTGTTGAAACTTTTTTCACTATTACAAAATTTTTGTCACTATTTTGAGATATTTGTCCTCCTCTTTTATATAAGTAGAATTTTCTCTAAGGTATGTATATAAGGTAGCCATAAATCTGGAACCATTTGAATATACATAGTAAATGGTTTATTGATATTACAATAAAATATATATTTGATGACATTACATATATTTACTGTGTTATGTTTCATTACCAATATGAAGTTCCAGGTGCTGTATAAAACTATAGTATAACTTAATACCAGCATTTCCATCAATTCCTTCATGTATGTCTGTGGTGTTTGTTACGTTGTCACGGATGATTTGTCTGATTTTCACTGAGCAGACCTGCACCTTTAGCATATCACAAAAGTAAAGGATGCAGTTCAGTTTCCAAAAATTGTCTTTATTTTTTTCCTTATTGCTATTCTTTACACAGAAGTAGAGTTACCTAGTCACAGGGAATGAATACATTTGACTGTATCTATCTGTATCTGCTGGTTGGGGCTGTGATTTCATCTGGAGGTAGAGATTCTCTTACTTGGGTTGTTAGCCCAACTCAGTTCCCTGAAGGCATGTGACTGAGATCCCATTTTCTTGTTTGGTTTTGGCTGAGGGTCACTTTCATCTAGTGGCCACCCTCAGGTACTAGCCACAACACCCTAACCCTAGTTCACAAGATGGTTGTATGCTTTTTTCTAGGAAAGCAGGTGTGTGTCTGCTACTGCTTCTTGTCTCTTTTTAAAAACCTCCCCAGTTCGGTGAGACCCACTAGGATAGTGTTAACATGGTTGGATTCATGTCTGCCATTGTACATTTGGTTTTCTACATGTGTCATGTCCTTTTTCTTCCTCTGTTCCTAATTTACCACATTCTTTATTGTGAATATTTTCTAATATTTTCATGTTTCTAATGACTTGCAATATTGTTATTGAGTTATTTCCTTAAATCTTGTTGTGGGGCTTATCAGAAACAGCTTCAGATTTATGCTAACTTAAATTCAATAAGACAGAGAAATGTTACTCCTATATATTTATTTACTAAATTATTGTGAATATTTTCTAATATTTTCATGTTTCTAATGACTTGCAATATTGTTATTGAGTTATTTCCTTAAATCTTGTTGTGGGGCTTATCAGAAACAGCTTCAGATTTATGCTAACTAAATTCAATAAGACAGAGAAATGTTACTCCTATATATATATTTATTCCCTTTTCTCCATTTTTGGTATTATTATTATTATACATACTCTATGTTATAAACTCTACAATACTTTGCTATGATTATTACTTTCTATAACTGTACATGTTTTTTTTTATGTTCTTTAAAGATTTTATTTATTTGAGAGAAAGAATGAGAGAGAGAGAGCACATGAGATGGGGGAGGGTCCAGACTCCCTGCTGAGCAGGGAGCCCGATGTGGGACTTGATCCCAGGACTCCAGGATCATGACCTGAGCCGAAGGCAGTCGCTTAACCAAATGAGCCACCCAGGCGCCCACTGTACGTGTTTTAAAGCTAATAGAAGAATAAGTATATACTTACAGATTTTGTTATATTAATTTTCTTATTATTCTGGTTCTCATTTGTTTCTATCATTTTGAGTAACCATCAGAGTCATTTCCTTATCTCCCTACGGTATTGTTTTCTCCCATCTCTTTTGTTCCTTTGTGCTGTAACTGTATAATAATATTACATATTAATATTTTGCATTATTTTTACAACACATTATATACATGTTGTTTTATACAATTCCTTCTAAAATAAGTTAAGGCAATAAAGTAGAAAAATGTGATTTGTACTGTATGTTATAATTACATAATTACTTTTACACGTGCTCTTTGTTTTTATTTTTTTATTTTTTTAAAAGATTTTATTTATTTATTTATTTATTTGACAGAGAGAGACACAGCAAGAGAGGGAACACAAGCAGAGGGAGTGGGAGAGGGAGAAGCAGGCTCCCCGCTGAGCAGGGATCCCGACACAGGGCTCGATCCCAGGACCCTGGGATCATGACCCGAGCCGAAGGCAGATGCTGAATGACTGAGCCACCCAGGCACCCCACTCTTTGTTTTTAATGTAGATCAAAATTACAATTAGGGGTCATTTGCTTTCAGCTTGAAGCAATTTAGTAGTTTCTTAAAATGGATTTGCTGGCTACAAATTCTCTCAGTTGTTAATCTTGGAATGTCTTTCTTTAACCTTCATTTTTTAGAAAGATTTTATTTATTTATTTATTTATTTATTTTATTTAGAGTGTGAGTGAGGGGAGGGGCAGAGTGAGAAGGAGAGAGAGAATCCCAAGCAGACTCCCTGCTGAGCGTAGAGTCAGACATGAGGCTGATCTCATGATGTCTGAGATTATGACCTGTGACAAAATCAAGAGTCAGACGCTTAACCAACTGAGCCACCCAGGTGCCTCTAGGGTTCATTTTTGAAAGCTACTCTTGCTGGGTATCGGATTCTTGGCTAAAGGATTTTTCTTTCAGGACTTAGAATTTGTTTCCCCACTCCCTTCTGGCCTCCATTGTTTCTGATATGAAGTCACCTGTTAATCTAATTTGGGCTCCCTTTTAAGTGATGAGTTCATTTCTCTTAGTGCTTTCAAGATGTTCTTGCCTTTGCTTTCAGCATTTTTACTCTGATATGTTTGTGGATTTCTTGTGTTTCTACTACTTTGAATTTGCTGAACTTCCTGGACACATAAATTTATGACTGTTAAATTAACATTCGTTAATTGGAGCACAGATGCTGGTGAGTTGTGGTTCAACAACAGAACACAAGAGAAATTGAAATAGAGAAGTGTATTACTCCCAGGCCCTGGAGGAAGTACACGCATGCCTTGAGAGGCCAGATGGGAACGTCAAGGCAGAGTGCAGACAGAGAGAGGTTGCACCTGAGGCACAGGCCTTATTAGAGTCCATGGATGGAGTGCTTTAGGGTTCCTGGGCTGGGACTGGATAGGTCAATACAAACCAAGAGTGGTCTTTTAGTAAGCCCCACAGGGGTCTTATCTAAGGAGCACATAAGGCACACAGATGCTGGGAGGCAGGGGAGACTTGATCAGAAGGCTTTTGGAGAAATCATATCAGGAACTTCCACTTGCTGTGACTCTGCAGGCTGCTATGTAGGGAATGTGCTTATATGAGGAGATTAGTGTCAGTTTAAGATTTTGGCAAGCCACTTAGCCAAACAAAATGTATGCCAAAGCAGCAATACCATGGAATTGTTTAGCTAAACTCTCATGATTATTGTCAATAAATTTGGGAAGTTTTAAAGTTTTGTAATGCTTTTTTCTCCCTCTCCACTTGTTCTGGTATTCCCATTATGCATATGATGACACACTTCACTGGTGCCCCACATTTCTCTGAAGCTCATTTTTCTTCATTATTTTTTCTGTCCTTCAACATGTATACTCTCTAATGACCTATCTTCAAGTTTGCTAATTCTTTCTTCTGCTAGTTCAAATATATTGTTGAGCCCTTCTAATGAAATTTTCATTTATAGGGTTTCCATTTGGTTCTTTAAAAGAATTTCTGTCTTTATTGATAATACCTTATTTGATATAGCATTGTCACCATGTCTTTATTTCTTTAATCATGATTCCCTTTAGTTCTTTGAATATATTTATAAGGGTTTCTTTGAAGTCTTTGTGTGTTAAATCTGATATCTGGTTGCTCTCATAGGCAGATTCTTTTTCTTTTTGCTAATGTGTGGATCATACTCTGCAGTTTCTTTGCATGTCTTAATAAGTTTTCTGTTGGCAAATAGACATTTTATTTGTTAAAGATTTATTTGAGAGAGAGAGAGCACAAGCGGGGAGGCGGAGGGGCAGAGGGAGAAGCAGACTCCCCACCGAGCAGGGAGCCCAGCTCAGGGCTGAGGTGGCTCAGTCCCGGAACCCTGGGATTATATCCTGAGCCAAAGGCAGATGCTTAACTGACTGAACCACCCAGGTGCCCCATAATAGACATTTTAGATAATATATTGTTATTTCTGCATTCACCAGCTCAGGACCATATCAGAGGAGAATGATATTCCCAAAAAGAGATGAATTAGGGCCTGAACAAACCAGTTAAGGGGTGTAAATGGACCAAAACCAAACCAAACCAAACCAAAAAAAACAAAGAGAGATTGTTTAAAAAGTAAAAAGGGTACAAAGTTTGATTCTGGGAAACTAATGTTTGGTTTCATGGTTTAAAACTTGCTCAAAAGAACAACATTCATTTGGGTTTTATAAGAGAGTATCTGTTGTATATTGTATCACTTTCTTTCTGGAAATTAAAGAGGGAGGAATAGGCAAGCCAGGAATATAGAAAGGCTGATCTATTGCAGCTCCAGAATCTGTCACCCTTAGCTGGTAGGAAAAAGAGAGCAAGGGAAGTGGAAATAGTTTTAAATGTTTGGTCTTGTCTACTTGGCAACCTATTATTTTACTGTATTTTAGGGCTTTTTGATATAAAATTTGTATATACTGTATACATAGGTATGAAAAATATCAGCTGACCTTATTAGTTAAGTACCCCTCAATATGCTCCAGCCCTAGGCCAACATTAATCCACTGTCTGTATATTTGCCTTTTCTGGACATCTCATATAGATGGAATTATATAACATGTGGTCCTTTGTGACTAGCTGCTTTTATTTATCATAAAGTTTTGAAGTTTCATGTTGTATATAGCACGTATCAGTATTCATTTTTTATTGTATGGATATGCCAACATTTTGTTTATCCCTTCATCAGTTTGATGGACATTTGGGTTGTTTCTAGTTTGGGGCTATTATGAATAATGCTACCATGAACATTCATGTACAAGGTTTTGAGTATATGCTTTTAATTCTCTTGGATATATATGGAAGAGTGGAATTGGTGGGTCATATGGTAATTCTTCCACTTTCTGAGGAGCTGTTGTGAATAATGCTGCTATGAACATATGTGCATGTTTTGTGTGAACCTATGTTTTCATTCTCTTGAGTATATACATGGGAGTAGAATTGTGGATCTATGTTTAACCATTTGAAGAACTGCTAGATTATTTTCCACAGTAACTCACCATTTTATATTCTATCCAGCAGTAATCATTATCTTTAGTTTTGATTATAGCCATCCTGGTGGGTATGTAGTATTTCATTGTTATTTTGTTTTGCATTTCCCTGTTGGCTAAAGGAAGTCACGGGATTTTATTATAACTTTATGCATAAAGAAAGTAAACAGGATTCCCTTAACATAAAATCTTATAATTATTTATGACTTTCAGTAAAACACCAGTGACAGTTTAAACATTATTACCAGGGTAGCAAAAAGTGAAATGAATAATTAGGTTTACAGATTTAGAAGGTAAGGGAAAGGAGAATGAGGCTGATATTCATTTATTATTCTCAGTTCAACACCTTATTATATCAGGTTTCTTTGAAATAAATTTTAAAACAAAAATGGTATTAAAATCCTCTGCATCTCCACAGGGAGAGGGTGGACATTTCCTTCATATTTTTCTAAGATTATTTTTTACTATTGTTCATTAGGTGGGTCTGCATCCTTAGGCTAAGATGTTTACTTGTTTGCATTTGTAAGATGAAACAGGAACAAAAAGCTCAAAATATAAGAAAATGGAAGATAATTTTTTAAAGACACAATATAATGTAGAGCATATAATGTTCTACAGTCAGGCAGAGATTTCATGTTCCATCTTGCACAATCCTGTCTTTGCCTGATTTCTCACTGTTACATCTTCTGTCTCATGATGAATGTCTGAGCCACCCAAATAACGTGGCATGTAAATCAAGAAACCATATATACTCATACTCACAAGACAAAAAGGGTAAATGTAAGATGTTGCTTACAGATCCATAGTTATTGACCCATTTGGGAACTGGGTTGTGTGTATCGTTAACCATCACATCCGGTAATGGATTCAGTCAGGATCCAGGCTGTCATTACCTCCTATCCCACCAAAACCCAACCTCCCCTGTTGCACTGCTGAAGAATAAAGGAAAGAGGGCATATTGATGTGATTTAAAGTAGTTAATTAACAAGAATTCATAGTAACTCTTTTGGTGTGCATAGTGCCTTATGTTATACAATTTTCCAGGTATTTTTTTAGTTTTGTGACATACAGGTAGAAAAACACTAATTTACTGAATGACTAAACTGCAGGTACTTTATATTCTTTATAAAAACCCTTCATTTATAGAGAATAGGCAGAGCAGCAGCACATCTTCATTTTTTATCTGAAAAGAATGAGTCTCGGTGATATTAAAGGATATATGCAACTAAAAATGGTTCAGGTGGGGACTGGAATCTAGATCAGTTTGACCCCAGAACTCAGGAACATTAACCTGTGACTGACTCTCTCCACATGAGCTTGGATCTGGGAATACCTGCTGGTCAGGAGGCAGCCCATTTCTACATCACATTATACAAAAACTTCACACTCATCCTTTAGGCCCCATAAACCCCTAAAATGGGAGTAATGGGAGGGGCAGGGAGTAGAAAGTAATAGGCCTGAATCTTTAACCAATTCTCTTTCCTTTCTTTTCTGCAGTGAGCATTTGGGTTCATTTTCCTAAATACACAGACTGAGAAAAGCAATGACACTGCACTTTAGCCTCAACAACTGACCTGTTATCCTGCTGAGTCTTCATCTTCCAAGAGCTGGTGCCCAAGCCTCCTCTTAGCTCCATATCCCATCTCCCTAGTTTCTTTTTATTCAAGCTTATACTTGCTTCTTCTGTTACTTTGAATTTTACTGAATCTATCAAGTTTTCTTTATTCTTCTTTTCCCTCAACTGGATTAAAAAATATTCTCTCGCTTTTAGAGGTTACTCTCAATTTTTTTTTAAGATTTTATTTATTTGACAGAGAGAGAGAGACAGAGAGGGGACACAGGCTTCCCACTGAGCAGGGAGCCCGATGCGGGACTCGATCCCAGGACCCTGGGATCATGACCTGAGCCGAAGGCAGATGCTTAACGACTGAGCCACCCAGGCGCCCCATACCCTTAAATTTTTAATTTGTATCTTTGATTTGTAATTAGCTGGCATCTCACGAAACACCTTAGAATGTTTTAAATACTGGGGTGCCTGGGTGGCGCAGTTGGTTAAGCGTCCAACTCTTGGTTTGGGCTCAGGTTGTGATCTTGGGGTCCTGGGAACGGGCCTGTATTGGCTTCTGCGCTCAGTGTGGCCTCTGCTTGGGACTCTTTCTCCCTCTCCCCTTCCCCCTCCTCCCTGTGCTCTCTCTCTCTCTCTGTCTCGCAAATAAATAAAATCTTAAAAAGAGAATGCTTTAAGTACATTCTATTATTTTGTGATTTTCATCTGTTTTGAAACATTAAAATTTACATTTTGAAACAATTTGAAACAATATCTGAATTTGAAACAAATTCAAAAAATTTTGAAACAAAATTTGAAAAATTAAAATTTAATAAAAAAATTAAAATTAATTATTACTTAGTATATGCTTAGACTTCCCAACGTATTTACCAATTTTATCTCATTCTATCTTTCCAGGTTTAATTTACTTCTTCCTAACATACATCCTTTAGAAATTATCCAGTGAGTGTATGAAGGAAAGAAGTGGATAGTATTAAATTTATGTCCAAAGGGAGGCTTAGGACACCGTTTCTTCCTTTACTGAGATTCAAGGCCTACTCTATTCCTAGGCACTTGTCATCATGGACCTGCTCCTCTTGTTCTTTCTCTTTAGTGCTTTGTGTATAGAAAGTAGGCTTTCCCATTTGCTTGCTTATTTATTTGTTTGTTTGCTTGTTTGTTTAAAGATTTTACTTGAGAGAGAGAGCATGGGAGGGGGTCAGAGGGAGAAGCAGACTCCCTGCTGAGCAGGGAGCCCAATGCAGGACTTGATCCTGGGCCTCCAGGATCATGACCTGAGCTGAAGGCAGTCACTTAACCGAGTCACCCTAGTGCGCCCATCTGCTCTTTCAACCATAGATTACTTTCATGCCTTTGATGTCTATTACTGAGTGGAGAGATATAAACAAGGCAAGGCATCCCTGGGATATGACCCAAAGGAGAGATGCAGAAACACGATCCAGAAGGGTGAGTTGGAAAAGGAAGGGCACTTGGGCACCTGGGTGGCTCAGATGGTTAAGCGTCTGCCTTCGGCTCAGGTCATGATCCCGGGGTCCTGGGATCAAGTCCCGCATCGGGCTCCTTGCTCAGCAGGGAGTCTGCTTCTCCCTCTCCCTCTGCCTCTCCCCCTGCTTGTTCTCTGTCTCTCTTGCAAATGAATAAATAAAATCTTAAAAAAAAAAAAAAGGAAAAGGAAGAACACAGTGCAACATGGGATCTCCCTTCTTGCCATATATTAATATTGTATGTAACCTGATTTTACCTAGGTAACCAAGGTCTGTGGACATGATGAAGTCTTTCCCTTGTATGGGTTCTCCTAAGCACTCACTACTTAGACATCAAATCACTGTCTAGACAGAACAGGTTCATTCAAAGAATATAGAGTTATTTAATTCAAGAAGATATATTTACGTTTGTGGGCATGAGAAAGGAGATGTTAAGTGAAATACCCAATTAATAAGTGAACATTATTTAAAATTAGAAGAACTTGGAAAAGGCACAGGTTTATCTGGTGAGAATAAAAGGAAATGACCAGTTTTGTGAAGGGGAATCACACCTCCAGGAAGTTTCAAGATGGGAAAATGCTCAGATATGCTAGAGGGAAAAAGAGTATTTCAGAAAAGAGAGAAGAAACATCATCTTACCTGAGGCATTGCTTTATTACAAGAGAGGACCTTTTGCTCTTTTGGATTCTTTGTTAGAAAAGTGAACGGGGGAGAGAAAAGAGAGGTAAAAGAAGCAATGTTAAACCCTACTTGCCATAAGAGTTTCCATAATAACTTGGTTAAATCTGCCTAGTTAAGTAGTAAACATTTACTATTAAGTATTAAGAATCATTGTGTTAAATATTAACTATTCAGTAATACAGGTTTGAGTAATAGAGAAGAAACTGATTATGTACTTTTCTGCACTGCAGGCTCCAGTCACATGGAATAGATTTTTCCTTTAAATGAAGTTTCAAATATTAATTTTTACAGTAAATATTTTTATCAGAATAAGACTGTGATTAGAAGTATTTCAGGGTATTTAGAGTGTCTGAAAAAGTTATTAAATCACCATGATTTCATCTAAGAAAAGGGGGGGAAAACCTCTCAAAGAAGTGCATAGAGATAAAAAGTATTTTTCTTTAGTGCTACCTACTGAATCCTGGTCATTTCTTTTCTTTTTTAAAAAATTTTTCTGCTCAGTTCAAGACATTAAGATTATTTAATATGGTGTTCCTAGTATGTGATCCTATCATCTGTAATTTTACCTCTTCCCAATTCTTTTTTTTTACTCTTGATGAAAATCCAATATATTTATTTTTTAAATAATTTTTTATTGTTATGTTAATCACCATACATCATTAGTTTTTGATGTGTTCCATTATTCATTGTGCATAACACCCAGTGCTCCACGCAGAATGTGCCCTCTTTAATACCCATCACCAGGCTAACCCATCCCCCCAGCCTTCCCAATTCTTTTTAAAAAAATATGTGCAAGTTTAATGTTTACAATGTGATGATTTTATTTTATTATTTTTTTAAATGCAGAGTTTTTCACAAACTTAGATTTTTTTTTTTTTTTTTAAGATTTCATTTATTTGTCAGAGAGAGAACAAGCAGGGGAAGCAGCAGGCAGAGGGAGAAGCAGGCTCCCCACCGAGCAAGAAACCCATTGCGGGACTTGATCCTGGGACTCTGGGATCATGACCAGAGCTGAAGGCAGATGCTTAACCGACTGAGCCACCCAGCCATCCCTACAATGTGATGATTTTAAACATATATATATTATGAAATGATTACCACCATAAGGTTAGTTAACACCTCCATCCTCTCATATAATTACCTTTTTTATTTTTGTGGTGATAATGCTTAAGATCTAATCTCTTAACAACTTTCAAGTATATAATACACAGTATTGTTAACTATAGTCACCATACTGTACATTAAGTTCTCTAGAAATTACTCATCTTTTGTATTCTTTGACCGATATCTCTACATTTCTTCCACCCTCCTAACCCCTTGGCAATTACCATTCTACTCTCTCTTTCAATGAATTTGGTTTTTTAGATTTCACATGTAAGGGAGATCATACAATATTTGTCTTTCTCTGACTTTCACTTAGCATATGCCCTCAAGGTTCATCCGTTGCCACAAAAGGTATGACGTACTTCATTTTAAAGGCTGAATAATATTCCATTGCATATATATGCACATGTTCTTCATTCATTCATCCATCAGTGGACACTTAGATTACTTCCATGTCTTGGCTGTTGTGAAGAATGCTACAATGAGTATGGGACTGCAGATATTTCTTCGATATCCTCATTTCCTCTGGATATCTCTATACTGCTGTTTTACTTGATTAGAAACAGTCATAATTCTGGAAGCAGAATCAAAATGACACATACCTAACTAGACACAGCGCTTCTCAATTATTCATTAATACCACTTACATAGTGATCTAATTTCACAGTCGTCGTGGAACACACAAAATCATGATAAATAAGAGTTCGTACAGTTTCCTTGATCTCATCCATTTTACAAAACCACAATCCCATGGACCTGACATAACTCCTCTAAGCCCATCTCATAATTCCACACAAGAATACCAAATCAATCTTAGAAACCACTTACTGAATCGTCACACTGAGTCTCAAACACAAGTCACTAACTAATCATTCTGCAAGGTTTATCAACTTCTTATAAAGATAAATATAAACTGACCTATTACCCAACATTTTTTTCTTCTAGGTATTTCCCCAGGAGAAATGGAAACATGTCAGCTTTATTCGTAACATATAAAACCTGGAAATACAACAAATGTTCACCAAGAGAAAAATGAATGAACAAATTGTGGCATATTCACACAATTGAATGCTGTCCATAAATAAAAATGAACTACACAACATTAATAAAGCTTACAAAACTAGGATGTGCAAAAGGAGACATATGTGATTGCAGAACTGACAAAACTAAATTACGGCGACGTATCCCAGAACTATGGCGGTCTGTTGTGAGACTGACTGGAAAAGGACACCAGAGAACTTCCTGGCAGTGATTGTATAAAACCCGCACCAGGGCAGGCATACACATACTGAGCGTGTGCTCAGTGCCAGATGACATTCTAGGTGCTGGGGCTTTCTCAAGGGGCAAAACTGACAACAAAACTTGTCACTCTCTGGTTCACGACCACGGACCTGGGGTCCCGCACATACAGGCCTGAGCGGAGAAGCCTCGACAGGCATCGGCTCCCAGTTCTCGCCTCAGCCATTTCCGCCCAACCTGCGGTACCCGCTTCAGCCCGTCTTGGCCCGATCGCCCTCAGCACGGATTTCCGATTCCCTCCTTGGTCCTCCTCCACCAGGTTCCTGATTCCCTCTTTTCTCCTCAGCGCTCTGGGTTTAGGGATTCCGGTTCTCAGCCGGTCCTTCCCGACGCAGGCTTCTTCCGTCTTCCTCCTCGCCCCGCCTCCGGCAGGCTTCCGCTTCCCTTTTCCTTCTTTCCCCCACCCAGGTTTCCAATTACTTCCTCGGCTGGGGCTCTAATTCAACCCAGAGGAACCCTCGCTCCCAAAAAATCATCACCTGGCTCTTCGGCGTCTGAAGAACCGCCAGCGGCGGCCCTCCTCCGCCCAGGAGGAGCGACCCGCCCACCCTGGAACTCCCAGGAGTCTCCGGGGCGTGGCGCGGGCTTTGCGACCGCTGCCCTCCCCTTTGCGCTCGAAAACCTGGACGTTTTCAGTGTTGGACTACGTCTCCCACAGGCCCCAGGGCTACGAATGAACTTCGACTTCTGTTTCCCCTTCCGGTATCGTCGTGGTTATTGGGGCATGCCTGGTGAGTTGAGGTGACCCCGCTCGGGTTGCGGGAGGGGCTCGCGGTGTGGAGGCCCTAAGCCCCGGGGGCGCGGGGTGGGGCAGGTGGAGCCAAGGGGCTCGTCCCAGTGTTTGCGTGAACCCCGGACGACGTTGGTTTCCGGTGCTTTGTGACGAGTTCATTGTGGGGTGTTAGTGCACGCGCGCGCATGCGTGTGAGTGAGCGTGTGTGACGGGCCCTGGAGTGCCCATACTGGTATACTGTTGGGCTAGTGGGACTATCAGTAGTACATTGTCTGCGTTGATGTGGGTTTCTAATACTGTGACCGAGTAATCTCTGACAGCTCGGTTGTACTGACTGTAAGTTTGAACTAAGTGGGTGTGGGACAGAGGGAACGTTGGTGAACTGAGTGTTGCCCACCCAGGATCCACTCTTAAGTTCCATGGTTCCTTGGAACGTGTTTCCCTGAATTCTCTTTTCTTACACCCTAGGACCAGTTTGATCTAGCTATAGAGAAATAGACATCAGAGGGGAAGTCATTGATGTCAGGCCTAGAATGAAAGTTCCAAGCAGGAAAGTACACCTCAGTCATGGGATGAGAATTTAGGCTTGCACTTGACTTCAAGACAGACTTCTGGGAATACATGAGGGGAGGGTCACAGGGTAAAGGATTTCTTGTTGGGCGAACCTCTTTTGGATACACTCTGGAGGGCATTTACGTGTTTCAGAACCACACGTGTGCCCCCTAGAGACTGCTGTGAACTTATTTAGATTCCAGCGCTGGTTAGAGGTGATGCTGACCTTTTTCTCTGATACTGGTAAAAGTCAGCAGTATCCTAGTTACCTCTTACTTCCACCTGGATGTATTTGTGATGGGTAATGGGTTATGTCTGATGGTGGACAGTGTGTTCTTATTTAGCCTGTCCAGAGTCTCAAGAGTTTCTTCTTGGTCCTGTAGTTCTGCAAGAGAAGCCCCCTGAAGTGGAGGAGAGCGTTGCCACTTAAAAGCCCATTCAAGGTCAGTTCATGTTTACTTTTTGTTCTGTCATGTATATTTGTTTTACACAACATTGAATATTTGCTGTCGTTCTAAATTGTAAGACCTAATTGTGAGCTGTCCATTTACCTGGTCCCCAGGTTGCCCCTTCCCAATTAATAACAGGACCATAGGGATGGGTCCCTGTCTCTTCCAGTGCCTTTCCAAATACCCTTTTTCTTCCCAGTTAATATTCACATTACTATTGGTAATTATTCAGTTTCCCCATGTGCTCTTTTCTTTCCAAAGGATGATACAGAAATAGAACTAGTTGAACTCTTCAAGGATAAACTAAGAACTTATTTTAGAATGTGTTTTGTCAAGGAAGAGACTAGTGGTTAGGTAGAATAAAACACCAGATACCTTTAATCTTATTCAGAGACTTGATTTTCAAACAAAGCAAGGTAGGAAATGGTTTGATTGGTTTCAGTCAGTAAGACATTTTAGGAGTAGGAATATGATTGGAGTTTTGTGAAGAGAGGTCTTTGTGAGCAAGGGCAGGGAGTTTTTCCTGAAGAGTCCATGAGGAGATTTGAATGGTGACTAAGTCTTGAGATTTGGCAGTATGACTCTCTTTCAGACCACACAGTGGTACAGACTGTGAGAGGCAGCATGATATAATGGTAATTGAGTCTAAAGCAGCACCTTCTGATGGAAATACAATGTAAGTCACTTGTGTAACTTATTTTTTTTATTTTTTATTTATTTTATCCTTAAAATGAGGCCTTTATTTTTTTTTAATTTTTTTTATTAATAAACAATGTATTACTTGTTTCAGGGGTACAGGTCTGATTCATCAGTCTTACACAATTCACAGTGCTCACCATAGTGCATCACTCAGCCACCCCATCCTTCCCATCCCCCTCCACTCCAGCAACCCTCAGTTTGTTTCCTGAAATTAATAGTCTGTTATGGTTTGTCTCCATCTCTGGTTTCGTTTTTTTCATTTTTTTCCTCCCTTCCCTAATGATCCTCTGTCTTGTTTCTCAAAATCCTCATATCAGTGAGATCACATGATACTTATCTTTCTCTTATAGACTTATTTTGCTTAGCATAATACCCTCTGGCTCCATCTACGTCGTTGCAAATGGCAAGATTTCATTTTTTTATGGCTACATAATATTCCATATCTTCTTTATCCATTCATCTGTTGATGGACATCTAGGCTCTTTCCATAGTTTGGCTATTGTGGACATTGCTGCTATAAACATTGGGGTGCATATGCCCCTTCAGATCACTACATTTGTATCTTTGGGGTAAATACCCAGTAGTGCAATTGCTGGGTTGTAGGGTACCTCTATTTTCAACTTTTTGAGGAACCTCCATACTGTTTTCCAGAGTTAGCCACTTGCATAATTTAAAAATTTCTTTTGTACACATTTTAAAAAGTTAAAAGAAACAGTCGAAATTAAGCTGGATAATACAATTTTATTTTAATTTAATTTTTTTATTTTAACCAATATATCTGAAATATCATTTCAACATGTAATAATATAAATAAGTTGAAATATTTTATTTAATTTTTTTATGATTTTATTTATTTATTCGACAGATAGATAGAGCACAAGTAGGCAGACTGGCAGGCAGAGGGAGAGGGAGAAGCAGGCTCTCCACTGAGCAGGGAGCCGGACGTGGGGCTTGATCCCAGGACCCCAGGATCATGACCTGAGCCAAAGACAGCCGCTTAACCGACTGAGCCACCCAGGCGCCCCAAGTTGAAATATTTTAAATTCCTATTTCATACTGTGTTTCAAGATCTGCTACATATTTTACTGTTATAGCACTTCTCAGTTTGAATGCTAAATTTTCAGTGGTTATGGTGAAATGTAGTTATACCAAAAGAATAAAGTTGTGTTTAACTGAAAAACATTTTATATTGCTTTTGTATTTGAATTAAAAATTAAAATAAAATTGAAAATTCAGTTCCTTGTTCAGTCTAGCCACATTTCAAGGAGGTCAGTAGTTATTAATCTTTACATTTTATAATCTTTTGTTGTAAAATGTAGATAACGATCATATTAATGCCTTACAGTTTTTATAAGGATTGTATACATTATTCTGGGCACAGCCCTAGAGCACTTAATAACAGCCTTGCATTTAACAAATCCTCAAGAAACAAAACTGTTGTTATGTGAAGATTCAAGAAACAAAACTGTTGTTATGTGAAGATTCAAGAAACAAAACTGTTGTTATGTGAAGATTCTAAGTATTCACCATAAATTTTCTATAAATCAAGAACAATGAAAATATAAAATTAATTTTGATGAGCATTTAAAAGGAATCTTTGAAAATCAGATTTGCTAACATCCTAGAATAGAACTTCTTAACCTAGGGATGCCTGGGTGGCTCAGTCGGTTAAGGGAATGATGCCTTTGGCCCAGGTCATGATCCCCAGGAGCGTGGGGCTCCCTGCTCAGCGGGGAGTCTGCTTCTCCCTTTTCCTCTGCCTCTCCCCCCAGCTCCTGTTCACTCTCTCTCTCAAAAATAAATTGGAAAAACAAACAACCCAGCAAACTTCTTAACCTAAGGCAAATTGACTCCATTTTAGTTCTCACAGGGACCACAAATCTCTTGAAATTCTATTCAAAATCATTCTATATAATGCCTAACATTTTTTATTTTTTTGGGTTATTTTGTTTGCAGAGTATCTTTAATTTCATGGGGTTATATGAAACATATATGAAAGCTTAAAAACTAATCACATTACATAAATGTGATGTAATACCATACAGGTAAGAGCAACTATGTAGTCTTAGAAAAGGAAAATGACATTAATATTATATAATATATTTACATAAGAAAAAGAATACTCCAAATTGTTAGTATTGTATATGAATCAGTTTTACTAAAATTGCATTTGTAAGCAATCTTGTAAGAATATATCTGAAATATTACTTATTGAATAATAAAGGAATGAAGACATGTATAATAAGCACATACTCTGTACAAAACACATTTCTGCCTCATTTACACGTTTTATTTAGTTTTTTTAACAAAATTCAGGAAAATTGAACCAAAATTCAAGTAAATTTGAAGATCTAATTGGCTTTATTTTCTGATTTCATGAATCAGGTAGCACCCCATCTAACAAATAGTGGGAGCTCCATTGAGCTAAACAAAGGGAAGGTTTTAAAAGGCAGAAGAGGGCATTAAAAAATAGATTTATTAGCAAGGAATGCATTGTTTAAGCAGAGTTAACCTCCTAAAGGGAGCTGAAGGGGTCTATCAGTAAATTTCCTCCTATTGACAGAAAATTCCATGTTAAAAGTTTACATTCCTTGGGGTTGCAACTGCTGTTAGGTTAGGTATTAGGTCTTGGCTTACTGACTTGGGGCCTTAACCTAATTGATACTATTTTGGGTCTGTGGTTTTCTTTTTGACTACTCCCCTCCTTTGATCAGCTTAACTGAGAGATCAAAATTTAAAGCATTAACACAACTCAGCTACTACTCTTTAGTTCTTGGAGCTTTTGTTGATTCTTTGTGCGGCATTCACAGGTCATGACTTTTGGCTTTATCTCTGTGATATTCACAGGTTACAAAGTTTTTAAGTCAGTCATCCTTTTTTTCCTTTCTGACATTCCAGTCTTAGATCATTTGACTAGTGGTTAGTGGCTGCAAACATGCACTTAATGCTTTTGAGAGAATATAAAACACCAGGGAGATTATTATGATGACTATAAACAGGATAATTTCCAAAGTTTGGAGTGCACTTTGAAACCATGGTCCCCAAGACCCAAACAAATCAAACTCAAGTAAGTCAAAGACTCCTGTGGAAGGCATCATCTTTTTAAGTCAAGTGGCTTTTTTGTGATTTTATGTAATTGATTTTCTACTTCCCCAGGAGTATTAATCTAGGTGTAGCAGGTAGTGTTGTACATAGCACAGATACCTCCTTGCTCAGCTAAAAGATAATTAAAAGTAATGCTATTATCAAGAACAACTTTGTCCAGGGCAACCCTCTTGGGTCCCCTCCCTCTTTGGGAGCTTTGTACTATCACCTTGCTATTGCTCAATAAACCTTACTTTGCTGTCCACCCCCCGAACCCCCCCCCCGCCAAAAAAAGAACAACTTTGTCCTGAGAGTCTAAAGGTCTTTGTTGGGCAGTTATTGCTTTAGCAGCAGATTCTGCAAAAATTTCAAGAACTAAGAAGTTAGCTTCATTTACATTGATCCCTAATCACTAAGGATAGGGACCTGTGAAAACAAGTGAATCTTGAGTCATGAATGCTTCCTTGTAAATCCTTTATAACTTGATGTTGTAAATTCAGATGTCAACCAATGAGATGTCTTATTTTGCTTATGAAAAGTTAGGGGCACAGTTAGATTTTTCTCCTCTCCTGAAATAAAAGGTTCTAAATTCCAAAGGTTACTCCCTACCCCTTAGTAATAGCCTGAGAGATAAAGATGAGGGTGTTATCTTTCTAGGCCAATGCCAAAGGAAAGAAAATGAATAGAAGGAGAAAGGGTTTCATGCGTAGTTAAAGTACGAAGTTTTGATCCATAATCTTGGGTGAAAGCAGTGAATCTTGATGTCAGGTACTTCTCTTCCTTGTTAATTTGATTTATAAATCTCCAGCATCTGTATGAGATCAGGTGTCATGTGGAACCTTCTTTGGTTGTGTGATATGTACCCAAGGCTCAATAACCTAGTTTTGCAGCAGTGTCAGTGGTGAGGAGCCCTTGGTAAGTAAGGCCCTCTTTACAACTGGCTTAAGGGCTGTCTTTTTCTGATGATTGTTGCAGAATATCCAGTTACCAGGCTCTATACTGACCAACCACACCCTTTGAACTGGGATCCAGGAAGGCTTCTTTACCTATTGATGATAAACTTGAGCATAAGACATTAGAGACTTAGAGTAGCTGGTCATACTAGCATGAAACAATAAAGCATCAGCAGAAGGTTATATAATGCTGGAATTTCAAGAAGTTTGTAAGGTCTTTGTTAAGGCTCATAGGATTTGTCCAATGAAGTGGATGCCCCGATCACTGCAGATCGTGGAATGTATACAAGTGGGAAACACACTTGTTAATAATATTTTTCTTTGCTACTTTGACGCCTTGTAACATGTGAAGGCTTTAAGAGAAAACATGTACAATAACAATCCACACTGACTGGCAGCTGAATGAATAATTGCAAGTGTTCAGAGGGTCCAGAGGGAGGGGATTCAGGCCCCTGGGGACGAGAATAGTTTTTCCAGGATTATGGACCTGACAGATCAGGCACTGGCAGATTGTTTTTGCAATTTTGCAGATGTCTCCCCACCAGTGTCTTACTTATAATGAGTCATCCTAAATGCACTGTGGTAGGTAAAGGAAAGCAAAAGACAAAATAGAGGGTTTGTCAAAGAGTGGGGAAAAACCAAGCAGCTGTTTTGGGTTTCCCATACCACTAACTGTTCCTTTAATTTACAGCCATTGTTTACCCATCTTGATTGCTTTGATTTCGGAGGAAACTGCTGCTGTGTTACAAGTACATCAGGATGGCAACAGTGTGGCAGTGAGGGGCCATTTTTGCAAAAGCAGAATTGACTTTATCCGTATGTGTCATCATCTTTATGATTGTGCTGCTGCTATCTTTGATGAAAGCCAGCTTGATCACATATTAAAATTTCTTTCCAAAGATTGTTTTCTGACAAATCTTCTACTTTCTTTTTTACATTTATATATTGCCTTATGTTTTCCCTCTTTAAATAACCAGCCTCACTTGAGGACAAAACTACTTTCTTTTCCTTAATAAAAATCTATTTCCATTCCTTAATGCTTTTTCTTAGCAAAAACACACATCTTTCTTTGCATACAGAGTTGTTTCCCTTATTCTTTTCGGAAGTCTTAATTATATTTATTAGCATTCTTAACTCTTAGAAACCTTAATTTCTAGTGAAAATTTAGTAAGCAAATGTGAACTGTCTGGTATACCAGCAATCTAGATTTGCAAATTTATGAACATATCACATAAATTCTAGAGGCATACACTTTTGTGTTTCATGCTTTTCATACTCTTACTATGGTCTTTCCTTTCCACTCAAAGATTCCCTTTAATATTTCTTAAAGGGCCGGTTAAGTGGTCATGAACTGCTTTCGTTTTTGTTTGTCTGAGAAACTCTCTCTCTCCTTCGATTCTGAATGATAGCCTTGCTAGGTAGAGTATTCTTGGCTGCAGATTTTTTCCCTTTCTGCATTTTGAATATTATCATGCCACACTGCAATGTTTCTGCTGAAAAATCCACTGATAGCCTTGTGTGTGTATGTACAATTACCCTTGTGTGTAATTGTCTTTTCTCTTGCTGCTTTTAAACTTTTTCTTTATCACTACTTTTTGCCATTTTAATTACTATGTATCTTGGTGTGAATCTCCTTGTGGTGATTTTTTTGGGGGATCTCTGTGCCTTCTGGATCTGGGTATCTGTTTCCTTCCCGAGATTACAGAAGTTTTCAGATATTATTTCTTCAAATAAATTTTCTGCCCCGTGTTCTCCTCTTCTGCGATTCCTATAATGTGAATGTTATTACGCTTGGTGGAGTTGCTGAGTTCCCTTGTCTATTCTCATTTTGCATAATTTTTTCTCTCACTTGCTTAGCTTGATTTCTTTCCATTACTCTGTCTTCCAGGTCATTAATTTGTTCCTCTGTTTCCTCTAGCCTACTATGTATTCCATCAAGTGTATTTTCAATTTCAATTATTGTGTTTTTCATCTCTGATTGGTTCTTTTTTATCTCTGTATTAAGAGTCTCGTTGAGGTCCTGCATGCTTCTCAAGTGCAGTGAATCTTTATGATCCTTACTTTAAATTTACTGTCAGGTATATTACTTATCTCCATTTTGCTTAGGTTTATTGCTATACTTTTTTTTGGTTCTTTCATTTGGTCATATTCCTCTGTGGGCTCATTTTGCCTACTCCTCTATGTCGGTTTTGTGTGTGATGAAAGTCAGCTGTGTCGCTTTCTCTTGAAAGTAGTGGGTGCAGCATAAGCACTTTTAACAAAGCGGTGCTGGTCGTGTTCCACGGGGACCTGCAGCCACGGTAGAGACCAGGGCAGCTGGACCGCTCTGCGGAGTCACTCAGGTCAGGGGTGCCATTGTACCAGGGTGCCCACATCCTCCACAAGAGGTCAGAAGATGCGGTATCTGCGCCAGTCTTCTTGGGGAAGGGCCCCAAGGCGCAGGGACTGAGACAGGCCCGGCCGGGGGGGTGGGGCAGGGCATGGTGTAAGCAAATTAGGTAGCAAATGCCTGCATTGCCCGGGTTCCCACAGTGCTGGGCCCAGGGGAGGGAAACGGCATCTGCCAGCTCCTTTGTTCCTGGAAAAGTACCCCCATGAACTCTGAGATTAATAACTTGTCGACCACTGAGAGTCGGGGACCTGGGGCGGCGAAGGAACTGAGAAAAAGAGACGACAGTATAGCGAGGCACGGGACCCCGAGCAAACAGCCGGAGGTGCCAAGGTTTATTTTCCATGCTCTTATATACCTTTTACAGCAGGGGCGTAGTAAGGCACATTCCTCCATGTATACAGGATTAGTCAAGCACTTAAGAATCTTTAAAACAGAATAAAGGAACAAAGAGGGAAGTGCCCAGTGTGCTGTTTACAGGACAAGGGAACAAAGGAGAGTGCACAGTGTGCTGTTTACAGCTGGCTTCCTATCTACAAAACATCTTCTGCTGTACTTTAGAACTGACCACACACGTCCCAAGGGCATTTCACTCTGATCCTTTCGGGTTATTTTTAACCCTGCAATCTCGAGTTTTTTCAGAGATCTCAGAGTCAGAGCGAACACGCACCAGTGGTGGTTGTGGCGTTCTGTTTCCCACAATAACTTACTGTCCCTCGTGTATTACCCAGGCCTTTCTCAAACTGCTGCTTCTAAGCCATACTTCAGTGGGCAGTCTGTTGTACTGACTCTAATTTAAGGACAGGGACTCAGCTTCATATCACCCTCTGGCCTTTCCCAGCAGTGAGCTTGCTGATTTTTAAAGTTCCAGGCTTCAAGTACTACTGGTTGTAAGAACTCATGAAATTTGGCCCCCTGACTTTCAAAGCCAAACGGTGTGGGGATTCATCTTCCCTGTTCAGGCTCCCTGGTGTGATAGTCTGTTTCTTGCCCTTCTGTGCATCTGCAGCTCCCTCCTTCCAGCATCTGTCCTGCAGGGTTTAGCTTCCCACTGCATCTCTGCCCTTCCTGCCCTCTTCAGTGTGGCCTCTTCTCTACATTTAGTTGTGGAGTTTGTTCTGCCAATCATCAGGTCGTTTTCAGGGTTATTTGCACTGATGTGTGACCTAGTTGTATCTGTGGGATGAGGTGAGATTAGGATCCTCCTACTCCACCATCTTTCCTGGAAGTCTTCCCTAAGCTGTTACCTTTTTGTTGACAGATTTTGTAAGAGATAATATGAACTTACTTAGCTAGTAAACTCAGGTAGAATAAAAGTTTTATATTTAATGCTAACTTTAAAGACATGCCTGTTAATTAAACATCAACCTTAAATTAGCTTTCAAATAGAATATTTCCTCAGATAACATAAACTTGAAAAGCATTTGGGTTAGTTTCTCTCTTTCTGAGTGTTACAGAATGGCCTATAGTTTCAAGTGCTTCACTTGAATAGGGCTTTTACAAATTAATTTTAGTGATACCCTCTGGAGGTAGAATATCTCATATACATCCATATACATTTACAGCTGTATACGGACATAGACACAAATGCACGGATCAAAGACCATATAGTTAAAATATTTGTGGAGACGATTTTTAAGATTTGTTTTTGTCCCTGGAATTAATCTTAAAGAGGTTGTACCAAATTTGGGTACAAGAGTCCTTTTTGCAGTTTGTATTTTTTTTTTTTAAAGATTTTGTTTATTTATTTGACAGAGAGAGACACAGCAAGAGAGGGACCACAAGCAGGGGGAATGGGAGAGGGAGAAGCAGGCTTCCCGCCGAGCAGGGAGCCCAATGTGGGGCTCGATCCCAGGACCCTGGGACCATGACCTGAGCCGAAGGCAGATGCCTAATGACTGAGCCACCCAGGCGCCACCAGCAGTTTGTATTTTTAAAAAGTCTCTTTCCCTTTTTATTTCTTTTAATCTCAGGTTTACATTTCAAAGGTATGATAAGAGATGTAACTTCTAGGGACAGAGAAGGAATATAAGTGCTTCCAAGAAGGACTTTGGTTTCCTAAGGCCAATAATTTACAAGCCTTTTGAGATAAACAAGGGGAGTTTTGAAATTGGTAAAGGATTAGGTGAATTTTGAATTGCCTTTAAAGCTGACTTTTGGGGCACCAGGGTGGCTTAGTCAGTTAAGCGTCTGCCTTCGGCTCAGATGAGGATCCCAGGGTTCTGGGATCAAGCCCTGCATCAGGCTCCTTGCTCAGCAGGGAGTCTGTTTCTCCCTCTCCCTTTACCCCTCTCCCCTGCTCGTGCTCTCTCTCACTCGCTTTCTGTCTGTCTCTCAAATAAATAAATAAAATCTTTAAAAAAAATAAAGTTGACTTTTGAAGTGCAAAGGATTTGTAAGGATAGTTGCTCTCAGTTGAGAGAATTGGGTTGTAACTTAAATCAACATTATAGGTTGGTCCACCTATCCAACTATATTATCCTCAATTTGCTTCTTTCTTTATGGGTAGATCTAATTTTAAATATTTGTGGCAGTATGCATAACCTGCCTTGGGTCTAAGATGGGTCCTCAAAGAGCATGTAAAGGATATTACCTTCCCAAAATCCAGAGTTACTCCCAAAGATAGCCAAGCATAAGAACCAACAACCTGCACATCCCAGACAGGCAGAAAGCCAAGCCCAGTCACACACAACTAGATAAGAAGGCAGCAGCTATCCCTGGGAGACAAAGGATCAATATAGTGGATTTGGATTTGGAAAGGAAGAGACAATGTGAAATTTTATTTTCCTTTGAACTTGGCATTACAGATAGTGATTCAGAGGAACTGATTCTGGTAAGAATTTTCTTTACTGGCTCCTGCCAGTTTTTCTAGGATCCACTCTGCAGGCTCTGATATCTACCAGAGTTGCCCTTGGCTGTTTAAAGGAAAATGTGGAAGTTTACCAGAAAATCCCTCAGTTTTGTCAACTCGGGGAGGGGCCCTCCTTTGAAGGTGGTATGGGGGTGCCTGTAAGGCCATTAACTTGGCAGACTTTTGTTTATGGTTATGTAGTCTTCAGAGTGGATAAACAATTCAGAAGATTAGTAGAATGAGTACTCAAAGGAGGATAGAGAGGAGCAGTAGTTATGTCTTAGAATCTTTTGTTGTAGATACCTCTTACATATTTAATTTTTCTCCAGCCTTCTTCAGCCTAATCTTTTAATGACACTATTTTGGAATTTTTAAACCTTTTGGAGGCTTCTCTTTGTCAATTCTGTTTAATTTGGGAAGCCTTGCTTTCAAGTGCACTTACATGATCTTACCCAATTGGATTGTTCCCCGTCATGACCTTGGTATTTCTACATTTTATTTCCCATGAGGGCTGACAGCAGTTCAGTAGGACCCTAACCACAAATGGAATTAACCCACATTTCTGCCCAGCCATGTCTAGTTGCAAATGGGGTACAACTCACATTTCTGTCCAGCCTTAGCCTGGGGCCCCCAACTTGATGGTTACCAAGCCAAATTCTTTAGGACACAAAACAAGCAGGTAGATTTTTATAGCTTCCAGGACCATAGATCTTAGATATAAAATAAGCAAGTGTCTGGGGCGCCTGGGTGACTCAGTCGGTTAAGCATCTGCCTTCGGTTCAGGTCATGATCCCCAGGTCCTGGGATCGAGCCCCACATCAATCTCTCCACTCAGCAGGGAGCCTGCTTCTCCTTCTCCCTCTGCCTGTTGCTCTCCCTGCTTGTGTTCTCTCTCTCTCTCTGTCAAATAAATAAATAAAATCTTATAAGCAAGTGTGCCAGAAGGTGGAATGCTTAACTCTTTGGAGTTTAAAGATCCCATTAACTAAGCCTTTATTTCCATAAACAAGACAAACCAGTGTGCATGTAACCAACATTGCACCGTTACCAACAGTAACCAAGAGATGTCATTGTGGGCTGACCAAGAGAGAGTTGTGTGTAGCACCAGGAATTTCCAGTGTGGACTAAACCAGCAGACTCCATTAATGGAGACTGCATATTAGAAATGGAGAAAGGTAGTAAATGGGGACTGTGGACTGGAACTGGGGAAGGGATTCCAACATGGAATTGCAGACTGAACCAAGGGCTAAGAAATAGTGCTGTTAGAGCCTCCTGTCAGTCTAGACCGACCTGTTCAACCTGGACTAAAAGCCAATTAGATCGGTAGCTCAAACGCAAAAAGAGCAGAGCTCAAACTAAGAGGGGACTTACCAGCAGGCTTTGGAAACCGCAAGACAGTGAATTTAGAAGGGTTCAAGGGCTGCCACACCTGTGTTCCTCATTTTCCCCAAATGCCAGTAGTTCTCTTTGAACTCTACTGCTGCCACCAGATGTGTTAAAAAAAAAAACAAAATTCAAACAAGTAAACCTGAAAATTTAATTGGCTTTGTTTAACAATTCATGAATCAGGCAGCATTCCATCTAGCAAGTAAAGGGGAGCTCTGCTGAGCTAAACAAAACAACAGAAGTTTTTAAAGGTAGAGTGAACTAAAAAAGAAGAGAAAGGAATTTATTAATTCCTTTAATAATTCTTAACTAATAATTTGTTAAGCAGTTCATGCAAGGAATACATTGTTTATGTAAGGTGCTCTCCTAAGGGGTGAAGAAGCGGTATATCAGTAAATTTCCTAGTCTTAGCCAGGAAGTTCCATGTTGACTGGTTAAAGTTTACATTGCTGGGGGTTGAAACTGCAGTTTGGTTAGGTACTAAGTCTTAGTTTACTGACCACAGGCCTTAACCTAACTGACGCCTGTTTGGGCCTGTGGTTTTCTTTTTAACAATCTGAAAATGCTACCTCCCTGAATTTTGTTAATTCAGGTTTGTGAATAGTGAATGTGCTCTATTGCATTGCTGAGATACAGCAAAAGGATGTTCATAAGTTTACAGGAGTTATTTCAGTCACAGATATCCTTGGTGGTCCATTCATTTTGAAGGTCTTTTTGCTCACAGTGTTCTTAACAGAAAGAAAACTTGCCTCCAACTATTGAATCTGTTAAGTGGAAATAGCTTCTAATATGTTTCTGATGACGGAATTAATGCATGTTTGTTGCGAGATATGCAAATTTTAAGGAACCTGTAAAGAACAAACGTAGTAATTAGCCATACAGAAATAATCACTCTTGATAATTCAGTGTACCTTATTTTAAACTTTTTCTCTCTGGATGTGTGGTTTTGTTTAGTTTTGGAGATATAACTGACAAAGTACATATATTAATTTCAGGTGAATGTAATGATTCAATATTTGTATATACTGTGAAATGACCGCCACTGTAAATCTAGATTAAATCTAGAATGACACAATAAATCTAAATTTTAAGATATACACTCTAAGCAACTTCCAAGTAGACAATACAGTATTATTAACTATAGTCACCATGCTGTACATGACATCCCCATGATTTATTTATTTTATAACTAGAAGTGTGTACCTTTTGAACATCTTTACCTCTTTTGTCTACCTCTCACTCCCTGCCTCTAGAAGCCACCCATTTGTTCTCTGTATCTATTAGTTTGGGTTTTTTGTTTTTGTTTTTAAGATTTCACATATCAGTGAGATCATACGGCATTTGTCTTTTCCTAACTTATTTCACTTCCCATAATGCCCTCCGGGTCCATCCATGTTTCACAAATGGCAAGACTTTCTTCCTTTTTATAGCCAAATAATATTATATTCTATTATATATATTTGTGTGTGTGTGTCCCACATTTTCTTTATCCATTCGTTCATCTGTTGATGGACAATTAGGTTGTTTCCATGTCTTGGCTATTGTAAATAATGCTGCATGAACATGGGGGTGTATATATATATAGAGAGAGAGATATATAGATATATAGATATATCTTTCAAGTTTCCTTCAGATAAATATCCAGAAGAGAAATTGCTGGATCCTATGGTAGTTCTATTCTTAACTTTTTGAGGAACCTCCATACTGTTTTCCATAGTGGCTGCACCACCAATTTACATTTCCATTAGCAGTGCACAAGGAAAGGTTTCCTTTTCTCTTCATCCTTCCCAACACTTTTATTTCTTGTCTTTTGGGTAGTAGCCATTCTAAAAGGTGTGAAGTGATACGTCATTGTGGTTTTGATTTGCATTTCTCTGATGATTAGTGGTGTTGAACAACTTTTCATGCACCTATTGGCCATCTGCATGTCTTCTTTGGAAAATGTCTGCTCAGACTCTACCCATTTTTAATCAGATTGTTTTTTTGGCTGTTGAGTTGTAGTTCTTTATATATTTTAGATATTAACCCCTTATCAGATATATGATGTGCAAATATTTTTTCCCATTCAGTAGGTTACCTTTTCATTTTGTTGATGGTTTCCTTCGCTATGCAGAGGCATTTTAATTTGCTGTAGTCCCTCATTTATTTTTGTTTTTGTTGCTTTGCTTTTGGTGTCAGATCCAAAAAATCATGGCCCAAACCAATGTCAAGGAGATTACCCTCTATGTTTTCTTTGAGGAACTTTATGGTTTCAAGTGTTTTGTTCAGTTCCTTAATCCATTTTGAGTTGATTTTTGTATATGGTGTAAAATATGTTCCAGTTTCATTCTTTTGCTTTGGTTGTCCAGTTTTCCCAATACCATGTCTTAAAGAGACTGTCTTTGCCCCACTGTATATTCTTGGCTCCTTTGTCATAAATTAATTGACCATATATATGTGAGGTTTTTTTCTGGGCTCTGTTCTATTCCATTGACCAATGTGTCTCTTTTTATGTCACTATCATACTGTTTTGATTACTGTAACTTTGTAATACAGTTTGAAATTAAAAAACATGATGCCTCTAGCTTTGTTTCTCAAGATTCCTTTGGCTTCAAGGTCTTTTGTGGTTCCATACATTTTTTAAGGATTGTTTGTTGTATTTCTGTGGAAAATGTCATTGGAATTTTGATAGGGATGCGTTGAATCTATCTTTTGTGGTAGTCTAGATATTTTAGTTTAAATATTTTATTTATTTGTCAGAGAGAGCACAAGCAGGGGGAGCGGCAGGCGGAGGGAGGAGGTGGCTCCAGGAGCCCTATACGGGACTTGATACCAGGATCCTGGGATCATGACCTGAGCCGAAGGCAGCCGCTTAACTGATTGAGCCATCCAGGCATCCCTGTAGTCTAGATATTTTAAGACTATTAATTTTTCTGGGGCACCTGAGTGGCTCAGTCAGTTAAGCATCTGCCTTCAGCTCAGGTCATGATCTCAGGGTCCTGGGATCAAGCCCTGCATTGGGCTCTCCGCTCAGCAGGGAGTCTGCTTCTCCCTCTCACTCTCCCTCTGTGCTCTCTCTCAAATAAAATATAAAAAAAACCCAAACAACTCAAAACAGTATTAATTCTTCCAATCCATGAGCATGGATTACCTTTCCATTTATGTCTTTCTCAATTTCTTTCATCAATGTCTTACAGTTTTCAGTGTACAGTTCCTTCGCCTTTTCAGCTAAATTTATTCCTAGGTATTTTATTATTTTGATGCAATTGTAATAGGGTTGTTTTAAAAATTTCTTTTTGATCATTATTAGCATATAGAAATGCAACCGATTTATGTATATTAATTTTGTATTCTGCACCTTTACTGAATTTATTAATTCGAAGAGTTTTGTTTTGTTTTTGGTGTAGTCTTTAGTGTTTTCTATAGATAATAGCATGTCTCTGCAAATAGTGACAGTTTGATGTCTTTCTTTCTGATTTGGATGCCTTTAATTTTTTTTCTTACCTAATTGCTCTGGCTAGAACTTCTAATACTGAATAAAAGTGGTAAGAGTGGGCATCCTTTCTTGTTCCTGATCTTGGAGGAAAAGCTTTCAGATTTTCACCATTGAGTATGATCTTAGCTATGTGTTTGTCTTATATGACATATATTATATTGAGGTATGTTCCCTCAGTACCCACTTTGTTGCATTTTTAACAAATCGATGTTAAGTTTTGTCATATGCTTTTTCTGCATCTATTGAGATGATGATCATGTGGCTTTTATCCTTAATTTTTTATCCTTTTACCCTTCATTTTGTTAATCCTTCATTGTTTGTCAATTGATTAATTTGTAGATATGGAAGCATCCTAGTATCCTTGGAATAAATCACACTTGATCATGGTATATGATCCTTTTAATATATTGTTGAATTCATTTTGCTATTTTGTTGAGGGTATTTGCAGCTGGGGTGTTTTTTTATTTTGTTCTGCCAACAGGAAATTTGGCACATGAATTTGCCACATAAAAGAGACAAAGTTACAGTTTTATCATACTTCTAGGCATGTAGTTTTAAGTAGATAGTGGCAGTGGTCACCATGTGATTTGACACATCTAAGTATTCAAAACTTTTGGAATTTCAATTACCAGGGGAACAAATTATGAATTAAGACTGCTATTCAGAATTCCATATTTTTTAGAGATGGTTTCTTTCATAGGACATAGGAATGATCTGGGATATGGGACACCAGGTGTCATACATACATCATTATATACATTATACTTGAAAAGACAGATTGATAGAAACAGAAATAAGTATGCAGTAACTCCTGTGTTGGACACAGAAACAAGATTGAGCCTTTTATTATTATGCTCAAGTTGTCACTTATTAGATCAGATTCTTTGAGCTAGTTATATGTGTGCAGCTTTATGTGGAGGGCAAGAATATATGTCTTCCTTTGCTTTTTGAGAATCTTTGTGACAAATATTATTCATGAGGAAGAACTGAAATCTGAAGATTGGACACTGAAATGAGTTAACATGATATGGAAGCACAGACTTAAGAATCTTGAATTTTACTGTAAGAAAAAGGAGAAGCACAAAGGGAATTTTAAAAAATAATAATGAGGGTGCCTGGGTGGCTCAGTTGGTTAAGTGACTGCCTTCGGCTCAGGTCATGATCCTGGAGTCCCAGGATCAAGTCCCACATCAGGCTCCCTGCTCAGTGGGAAGTCTGCTTCTCCCTCTGACCCTCCCCTCTCTCGTGCTCTCTCTCTTTCAAATAAATAAAATCTTTAAAATTATAATAAAACAAGGGACATGAAATAGTCTTTACAAGTTCATTAATTAATAGGCAACTTATACTTGGTGTAATTAGGTGTTTATTATAGGCCACTGAAAGTGCTTCATGTTTTATTTCATTTGATACATACAGGAACACTTTCAGGTAGGTCACTGTTGCTTTTCCCATTTTGCTGATGAGGAAATAAAGTCAGTTAAGTAATGTAGAAAAAAATTACACAATAACAACCAAAGATAAAGTTAACAACCTGAATTTTGGATGATGGATCCTATGTTCTTTATTATGACAGGATCCAACCTCTAATCACTTTTTAAATCTGATTGTCTCACTAATTCATCAAAAAATGTTTTTCATCAACATTTAATATGGATCAATGTCAAATATTGCAGATATTGATAACATATAGCAGCTCACCATACTTTTTTTAGCCTATTGCCTACTTTTAGATATTTAGAATTATCATAAACTACTTTGTAATACATAGAGATCTTTATAACAGAATTTTATCTGTTAAGAATTTCTAGAAGTTGCATTTATAAGTCAAACATCAGATATTTATTAAGTGCCTACAGTATGCCAATATTGTTATGTAACTTGGGGTACTAGCATTAAAGAGACACAGTTTCTATCCCTTAACTTGTTTATAATTGATCATGTAAATATAAACTATAAGTAGGACTAAAACTATGGTAGGGTATGGTAAGGACTATTTAAAAAATGAGACAATGCACCCTTGTAGTTGTGAAGGGGAGATATCATAGAGACAAATCCAAAGCTATAAGGTTTTGACCAGTTTACACTAAAGCCATGGTTTGTCAGAGTTCCCCAAAAGACATCTTTAAGTTTGATGATGTGCTAGGACTTACAGAATTAGGAAAAAGGATGGTTATGAAAGGATATAGTTTAATATTAGTGAGGAGAAAAATCACATAGGCTGAAGAGCAGGAAAAACTAGATGTGAGCTTCCAGTGGAGTCACACAGTCAGTGCTTAATTCTTCCAGCAACAATCTGTAAGAACACATGTGAAGTGAGCTTTATTGAGTTTTATTGAGGGTCAGTAACATAGGCAGGGAACAACTATGTGGTTTACTTTAGCTTCTCAGTTTCAAACCCTCCAGAGGTCAAATTAATACAATGTGGCCCAGGGCCCTTGGCAGACTTTTTCCTTATTGCCCTCCAGAGGAAACATCTTTAGACATTTTTTTCCCTGAGTATTCCCATGACAATTTAGAACCACAGATGTACCCTGTGTATCTTTTTTTTTTTTTTAAAGATTTTATTTATTCATTTGAGAGAGAGAGAATGAGAGAGAGAGAGCACATCAGAGGGGATAGGGTCAGAGGGAGAAGCAGACTCCCTGCCGAGCAGGGAGCCCGATGCGGGACTCGATCCTGGGACTCCAGGATCATGACCTGAGCCGAAGGCAGTTGCTTAACCAACTGAGCCACCCAGGCGCCCTACCCTGTGTATCTTTTTATGTGCTGTGTGTATTTGTGCTTTATACATAAAAGGAGTAAGACTCTCCCCCTCCCTCATCAGTTTTCACTTATTGGTGCAATTTTACTCTGATTGAGAGTACATGCTTGAGTGTAAGTAACCACTGAAAGAATTATATGAGGATGTATAACAAATTTTAACAGTGGAATAGAATGGGAGAATAAATTTGAATTAATCCAAATAAGTCAAGAAAAGAGGAAGAGGGTCCTTAAGTATAGGTGGGACAGATAGAAAACCGAAAGGGTGTAACGGGCTTATTAAATCCTGTAAAAAGTACTTTCAAGGTAAAAGGACTGAACACTCCAAACTAAAGAGAGTGTCAAATTGGAATAAAAAAAAAGGAAGAAGCCATTTGCTATTTAATAAGAGATACGTTTTAAATAAAAGGATCCTGATATATTGACGTTTAAAAAATAGAAAGGGGGCGCCTGGGTGACTCTATCAGTTAAGTGTCTACCTTCAGCTCCAGTCATGATCTCAGGGTCCTGGGGTCGAGCCCCATATTGGGCTCTCTGCTCATGGGGGAATCTGCTTCACCCTCTCACTCTCCCTCTGTGCTCTCTCTCTCAGATAAATAAATAAAATCTTTAAAAATAAAAAAAATAAATAGAGGATACAGTATGCTAATACTATGAGAAAGTTGATGAAAGCTATATTGGTATCTACGAAGTACATTTGAAACCAGGGTGTTACGAACAATAAAGGAGCATATTTCATAATAATAAAGGGATTATTTTTAGAAGAAGATAAAATATTTTGTTTTGACAAAAGCATAACTTCAAAGTATATAAAGCAAACATTAATAAAATTAAGAAGAAAAAATATAACTCCATTACCATACTTGGAGATTGATCATACTTCTTTCAGGAATATATACAACAAGGAGGCCAAAAGTCTGTGTGGGAAGGTTTAAATACAGGTGTTGGTGCAGAGGCTTGCTACGCTTTGTTAGTTCTGTTTTCTACTTTCTGTCTGTGGTAGCCAGGCAGGAGGTTCTAGTGTGGATGATGTCATCCCTTCTCAGCTCTAGAAGGTGTGGATGAGGGAGCAAGATCTCCCCAGGGCATGTATGAGTGTCATAAATCCATATCCAGTCTCCATCAACCAAATGGTGGACTGGCTAAAAACCCTTTCTGCTGCATTGTCTGTTCCCTACATCAATGCAGAAGGTCCTCTGCTCTGAATCCATTATTGGAGAACTTCGTTCCCAGAGGTCTGTCCATTGTCCTTCTTATTGAATATACTGTGTGTGAGTTCAGCAAGAGGAGTTTGAAAGTAGGAAGATAGAAGGAGAAAAAAATTGTGTCAATTCAAGTCATTTAGGTAGCTGTAAGGCACATCTAGTCAAATAGTCTCCTTTCTCTCTCCTAGCTCTGGCTTCTTTGGAATCTGCTTCTCCTGTCAGTGAACCACTAATGGACTTTTTCCTGTGGCTCCATTTTTTTTAATAACCGCTTTATTGATGTATAATTGACATACCATACAATTCACCCATTCACAGTACCGTTGTTTTATAGTATATTCAGATATGTGCACATATCACCACAACCAATATTAGAACATTTTTCATCATCCCAAAAAGAAACTCCTTACCCTTCTATTTTCCACCTCATACCTGAACCCTCAGAAAACACTAATCTACATTGTCTCTGTTTTTCCTTTTCTAGACTTTTCACATAAATGGAATCATTTAATATGCTGTCTGTGTCTGATGTCTTTCACTTAACATGTTTTCAAGGTTCATGCATGTTGTAACACGTATCAGTGCTTCCCTCCTCTCCATGGCTGAGTAACATTCCAGTGTATGGCTATACCACATCACATTTATCCACTCATGATATTAAGGACATCTGGGTGTTTTCCACCTTTTGATTATTACAAATAATGCTGTGAAGAATATTGTGTTCAGGTTTTTGTGCAGATATACATTTTTGTTTTTCTTTTCTATATGTCTACCCGTTAAATTGCTGTATCATAGGGTAACTCTATTTTGAACATTTTGAAAAACTGCCAGACTGTTTTTCAAGGTAACCACACTATTTTTAATTCCAATCAACGGCCTACATCCTTCCAACACTTGTTATCTGACTTTTTCTTTTTTTTTTTTTAAGATTTTTTTTATTAGAGAGAGAGCAGAGCAAGAGAGAGAGAGCACGAGCTGTGAGGAGGGGCAGAGGTAGAGGGAGAAGCAGACTCTTCACTGAGCAGGGAGCCTGACACAGGGTTCAATCCCAAGACCCTGGGATCAGAGAGAGAGAGCAGAGCAAGAGAGAGAGAGAGCACAAGCTGTGAGGAGGGGCAGAGGGAGAGGGAGAAGCAGACTCTTCACTGAGCAGGGAGCCCGACACACAGGGTTCAGTCCCAGGACCTTGGGATCATGACCTGAGCCGAAGGCAGATGCTTAACCAATTGAACCACCCAGGTGCCCCTATGCGACTTTTTCTTTGTAGATATCCTAGTAGGTATAAAGTAGTATCTCATCGTAGTATTTTACTCTAAAATATATTTAAATAAGATTTATCATAGTAACCATTTTTAAGGTTACAATTCAGTGGCATTAAGTATACTTACATTGTTATGCAACCATTGCCACCCATCTCCAGAACTTTCTCACCTTCCTGAACTGAAGCTCTGTACCCATAATGACACTTTTTGATTCCCGTTTGTTTTCCTTTTGAGTATGTCCTATAGATATCTTGGTTGTGGTTACCATGGGAAGTATGTATAACATCCTAAAGTTACAAAAATCTATTTTAAATTGACACCAACTTTGACCACATACAAAATCTGTACTCCTTTTCAGTTCCACTTTCACCCGCTTTAGAATAGTGAAGTCATGAATTAACATTTTTATGTATTTTGTACCCATTAATGTAGATATATAACTTTTTTATTTATGTATCTTTTATATTCTGTAGAAAACAAAAAGTGGAGTTATAAACCAGAATTACAAAAATACTGGCTTTTATATTTTCCCCTACTATTTTCTTTATATCTCCATATAGCTTTGAGTTACTGTGTAGCTTCTTTTCATTTCAACCTGAAAGTCTCCCTTTGGCATTTCTTGTACAGAATGTCTAGTGATAATGAATTCCCTCAGTTTTTCTTTATCTGGGGAAAGTCTTAATTTCTCCTTCATTTTTTTGAACAACAGTTTTGCCACATATAAAATTCTCAGTTGACAGGGCGTCTTTTAGCATTTTATTTTATTTATTTATTTATTTATTTAAGTAGGCTCCAGACCTGAGCTGAGATCAAGACCTGACTGAGCCACCCAGGTGCCCTTAATTTTTTTTTTTTTTTAACTAATGTCTGTGCCCAATGTGGGGCTTGAACTCACAACCCCAAGATCAGGAGTCATATGTTCTACTGACTGAGTCAGCTGGTGTCCCTCTTTCAGCATTTTAAATATATCATTTCACTGTCTTCTGGACTTCAGAGTTTCTGCTGCAAAATCTGATAGTCTTATGGAGGATCCCTTGTACATGATGAGTGTCTTTTCTCTTGCTGCTTTTAATATTCTTTGTTTTTCAGCATTTTGATGTTAATGTATTTTGGTGTGCATCTCTTGGGCTTTATGCTACTATTAGTTCATTGAGGTTCTTGGATCTGTAAATTCTTGTCTTCACACTTGGGGAGTATTTGGTATTGTTTCTTCAAATCACACTGTTCCTTTCTCTCTTTCTTTTCCTTTTGTGACTCCCCTCATGTAGGTATCATTTTGCAATGTCCCATAAGTCCCTGATGCTTCACTGACTTTTATTCATTTTTTTTTCCTTTTCACTCCTCAGACTTGATAATTTCCAATGAGCTGTTTTCAAGTGTGCTGATTTGTTCATCAGCTTTTTTTTTTTTAAGATTTTGTTTGACAGAGAGAGACACAGCAAGAGAGGGAACACAAGCAGGGGGAGTGGGGGAGGGAGAAGCAGGCTTCCCGCCGAGCAGGGAGCCCGATGTGGGGCTCGATCCCAGGACTCTGGGATCATGACCTGAGCCAAAGGCAGATGCTTAACAACTGAGCCACCCAGGCGCCCCTCATCAACTTTTTTGAGTCAGCTGTGGAATTTCAAAATACAGTTATTGGATTTGTCAGGTCCAGAATTTGTTTGGTTCTTTATTTTTTGAATTTCTATCTCTTTGATGATATTCTCATTTGTTCATGTCATTTTTCTAAATTCCTTTACTCTTTTGTCAATTTTCCTTTAGTTCTTTGAGCATATTTAAGATAGTCGTTTTAAAGTCATTGTCTAGTGATTCTGTTATTTCTTCAGTGATGGCTTTAGGGTATTTATTTTCATCTATTGATTGGATCATGTTTTCCTGTATCTTTGCATGCCTTATGAATTTTGTTGAAAACTGGGAATTTGATAAAACAGCTACCTCTCTCAGTCTTTGCAGACTGGTGGGGTAGGCCTTCACTTATTAGTGAAGTAGTGCATTAGTAGGGCATGTTCTGAGCCTTTGTATCAGCCCAGGGTGAAAACACAAGGTCTTCGTAGTTTTTTTTCCCCTAGGTATTTATTATGCCTGTGCCTGTATATGTGCCTTTGCTCAGTGTTCCTCATATACCACCTGCTTAATTTCTAGGGGCACCTGGGTGACGCAGTCAGTTAAGCATCCGACTTGGTTTCCCCTCAGGTCATGATCTCTGGGTCCTGGGATTGAGCCCTGCATCAGGCTCTGCCCTCAATGCAGAAGTCTGCTAAAGTTTCTGCCTCTCTCTCTCTCTCTCTCTCAAATAAATAAATATTTTAAAAAATAATGTCTTAATTTCTAAAGAATCTCACCCCATCTTCTGTGGGCCTTACAGGTTCTTTTGTATTTCTCTCCCTGTAATCTTCTGCCCCAGGCATCCACAGGTCTACAGTCCCCTTGCAGATTTTGTGAACCATGGTGCCTGCCACTGACTTCTGTGGCCCTTTACAGCCTAACATCTAAGCTGTGCCACTATTACCTGTCTGAACTCCAACTCAGGTAAAAGAGAGAAAAGTCTATTAGGCAGCCCAGAGACAGACTGGAATGTTGCAAATGAGTTGTATTGCTACTTTCAGCCAAAAGGAAGAAACTGTGAAATAGGACAGTTTTTCCTGACCATGCCAGCATTGGGGTAAGGGGAAGTAAAAGCCTCACAAAATTTCCTACTCTTTCAGTGTGGTTTTACTTGATTGAGCATTTACTTGTTGCTGTAGGTTTTAAATTTCTAAAACTCATATGAAAATTATTTTAGCCAATTCCTAGGATTTTTAGCTTTTTTGATTTTGTAAGGGAACAAGGATCTGGAGCTTTCAAGTCTGACATCTTGCTGCTGTCACTCTCATTGCAGTTCTGAAATGCATTTCCCTGATCACGATTTTTAGAATTTTTTTTACACATGCTTATTAACATTTGTATATCTTCTTTGGAGAAATGTTTATTGAAATCTTTTGCCAGGTATGTATCATTTACAAATATTTTCTATTCTGTAGATTGTCCTTTCAGTTTTTCCAGTAATGTTCTTTGATACACAAAAGATTTCAGTTTTGATGAAGCCCAATTTTTCCATTTTTTTCTTTTGTTAGGTGTGTTTTGGTGTCCAAGAATCCATTGCCAAATTTAAGGTCATGATGATTTACTCCTATATTTTCTATGAGTTTTATATTTTTAGGTTTACATTTGGGTCATTGATCAATTTTTAGTTCATTCTTACATATTGTGAGGAAGGGGTCTAATTTCATTCTTTTTGTAGGTGGATATCGTTTTCTTAGCACCATTTGTTGAAAAGACTGTCCTTTCCCCACTGAAAGGTCTTTGTGCTCTTGTCAAAAATCATTTGGGGCACCTGGGTGGCTCAGTTAGGCATCTCTTTGATTTTGGCTTAGGTCATGATCTGACGATCGTGAGATCCAGCCTGGAGTCAGGCTCCCCCCCAGCAAGGAGTCTGCTTGAGATTCTCGCTCTCCCTGTCCTTCTGCCCCCCCCCCCACACATTCTCACTTTCTCTAAAATAAATAAATAAATCCTAAAAAAAAATCAATTGACTAGAGATACATGGGTTTAATTTCCAAACAGTTCCATTCTGTTGATTAATATATCTAACATTATGGCAACATTCAGTTGCTTTGATTACGTTGGGAATTGCTAGTCTTCCAATTTTTTTTTTCCAGATATTTTTGTTATTTTCAGTCACTTACAATTTCATATGAATTTAAAAGTCAGCATGTCAGGGGCGCATGGGTGGCTCAGTCGTGATCCCGGGGTTCTGGGATCAAGCCCCGTGTCAGGCTCCCTGCTGAAGCGGGAGGCCTGCTTCTCCCTCCCCCACTCCCCCTGCTTGTGCTCCCTCTCTCGCTGTGTCTCTCTCTGTCAAACAAATAAATAAAATCTTAAAAAAAAAAAATCAGCATGTCAGTTTCTACAAAGAAGCCAACTGGGACTCTGATAGGGGTTACATTGAATGTGTAGATTGTTTTGAGGACTATTGCAATTTACTGTCTAGTAGTCCAGTTCATAAACATGGGATGACTTTCAGCTTAAGTTCTTTTACTAATGTTTTTTTTCTTAAAGTACACAGTTTGCATTTTTGTTAAATATTTCATTCCTTTGGATACTGTTATAAATGGAATTATGTTTTCCTTTTTTAAAAAAGATTTATTTTAGAGAGTGCACATGTGCACAAGTGTGAGTGAGGGTGAGGGACAGGGAGAGGGAGAAAGAATCTCAAGCAGACTTCCCGCTTGACCTGAGCTGAAATCAAGAGTTGGTCGCTTAACCAACTGAGCCACCCAGGCACCTTGGAATTATTTTAATTCAGATTATTATTGCAAATGTATAAACACAGAATTGATTTTTGCATATTTATTTGCATCCTGTGATCTTGCTGAATTCTAATAGTGTTACAGTGTTCTAGGGTTTTCTGTATATAAGGTCATGTCGTCTATTAATGGAGATTATTTTCCTTCCTTCTTTCCACTACAGGTGCCTCTTTTTATTTCCTATTTGTCCTTGTTACACCTCTAGAACAGTGTTGATTATAAGAGGCAATGGGCGGGTGCGTCTGGGTGGCGCATTTGGTTGGGTGTCTAAATCTTGGTTTTGGCTCAGGTCGTGATCTTGGGGTCGTGAGATCGAGCCCCTGTGGGGCTCCGTGCTCAGCCGGAGTCTGAGATTCTTTCTCCCTCTGCTTCTCCCACTTGTACTCTTTCTCTCTCAAATAAATAAATAAAATTTAAAAAAGAAGAGGCAATAAGGTTTATATATCCTTGTCCTGTTTTGATATTAGGGGTAAGATCACTATGTCTAATGGTAGCTGTCAATTTTATCATGTGGAGGTAGTTCCCTTCTGTTCCTAAATTCACTTTCTTGTCATGAAAGGGTGTTGGATTTTGTCAAATGCTTATTCTTCATGTATGAAAATGGTCATGTAGTTTTTTTATTATACTGATACAATATATTACATTAGATTAACAATCTAATTTTGGAATTCCAGGGATAAATCCCACTTAATCATGGTATGTAATTATTTTTATATGTTCCTAGTGTACCAGTGTTTTGTTTAGATTTTTTGCATCCATATTCATAGAAGATATTAGCGGTAGTTGCCATTTATTGTAATGTCTTTTTCTGATATTACTATCAAGTTAGTATTGGCTTCATAAAATGAGTGGGGAAGTTTTCTCTCCTTTTTTACATCTTGAAGAGTTGGTGAAGAATTAGTATTCTGCTTTAAATGTTTCATAGAACTTAACAGTGAAGCTATGCAGACCTGGGCTTTTCTTTATGGGTTGTTTTAAAAATAATTGTTTACGTGTTATAAGATTATTCAAATATTCTGTCTTCATGAGTAAATTTGAAAGTTTGTGTGTTTCTGTGAATTTATCCAGTTCATCTGGGTTTTCTGATTTCTTGTGCAATTGTTCATCTTATTCCTTTGTAATCAATTTTCATTTCTGTAAAGCTGGTAGTACTGTCCCCTCTTTCACTTATGATTATAGTAAAGGGAGTCTTCTCTCTTCAGTCATTCTAGATTACTAAACATTTGTGAACTTTTAAAAACTTTTCATAAAACTAGCTTTCAGTTTCATTTATTTTGGGGTATTTTTCCTATTTGATATCTTTACTCTTTTCCCAGTGACTTAAGGAGGGAGGTTAGATTTGACCTAGATATTTACTTTTAATTATAGGCACTTTAAGCTTCAAAAGTTTTCCTCTAATCATTAATTGCATGTCATAAATTTTGGTATGTTGTGTTATTCACAAGATATTTTCCAGTTTTCCTTTTCATTTTTGATGTGTTATTTAGGAGTGTTTTGTTTAAATTCCATATGTTTTTGAGTTTCCCATTTTTCTTTTATTTCTAATTTTATTATGGATAGGCAAAACCTTTTTTAAAAAAAGATTTATTAGAGAGCATGCATGTGCAAGCAGGAGGAGGGGCAGTGGGAAAGGGAAAGAGAATCTCAATCAGACTCTCAGCTGAGCACAGAGCCTGACGCAGGGCTCTCAGTCTCACAACCCTGAGATTATGACCTGAGCTGAAATCAAGAGTCAGCCACTTAACTGAAGCCATCCAGGTGCCCCAATAAATAAATAAATCTTAAAAAAATAAAAAGAACTTTCTATTTCTCCCCTCAATCCTGTCAATTGTTGCTTCATGGCATATGTGTTCATAGTTGTGTCTTCTTGTAGGCAGACCCTTTTATCAACATAGGTTTCTTTGTCTCCTGTAAGAATACTGACTTAAAGCCTGTTTGGTCTCATGTTATAGCCATCCAGCTCTTTGATGACTACTGGTATGCAATATACTTTTCCATCCTTCTATTTTCAACCTATTTATATATTTGGATTTGTCATCAGTTTGTTGTAATTGAATACAGTTACACCATATTTTCTACCCATTTTGCCAATTTCTGCCTTTCAGTTGAAAAGTCTAATCCATTTGCATTTGATAATGTAATAACTGAAGACTTGCTTCTACCAGTTTCTACTTGTTTTCTATATACACTGTATCTTCTTTACTTTTCTGTTCCATTGATTTTTTTTGTAGTTTATCATTTCACTCCTTTTTTATTTCCTATTCATTATACCATTTAGTCATTTTCTTAGCATTTATCCTGTAGATTTCAATTAAAAATTTGTATTTATAATGAACTAGTTTGAAATAAAACCACCTTTATTCAGGGGTCCCAAGACCACTTTCAGTTTCAATGATTTGCTAGAAGGATTCACAGACATCAGAAAAGCTATTGTACTCATTTTTTTTCCCCCCAGTGACAGGATACAGATTAAAATCATTAAATGCCAGATATTCCAGGGACTAGAGGTAATCTACCAGGAGCTGGTTAAAGGCCTACACTTTGCTTGGAATGGGCAGGGCTTAAACATTTCAGACCTGCTGAGTCAAACCTTCACTGTACAGCAATTTAGTTTTAATAGTATAGAAAAGTTTAGCTCCTATAACTGCTCCAATCTTCTTTTCTTTTTTTTTTATAAGGTTTTATGTTCACTCTTTTTTTTTTTTTTTTAAGATTTTATTTATTTATTTGACAGAGAAAGACACAGCAAGAGAGGGAACACAAGCAGGGGGAGTGGGAGAGGGAGAAGCAGGCCCCCCGCCGAGCAGGGAGCCCGATGTGGGGCTCGATCCCAGGACCCTGGGATCATGACCTGAGCCGAAGGCAGACGCTTAACGACTAAGCCACCCAGGCGCCCCTCCAATCTTCTTTTCTAATGTTGTTTTAGTCCCAGATTATATCTTTATACATTGTGTGCCCTTTAAATAGGTTTATAATTATGTTTTATGCAGGTCTTTAAAGACATTGCAAAAAAGGAGGAACAACAAACACAAAATACAGTATTATTGGATTATATATTTGCCTTTCAGTTGCCTTCACCATTGTTATTTCTTTTAGCTTTATTGAGATATTATTGACATGTAACACATTAGTTTTAGGTGTACAACATGATTTAATATATGTATATATTGCAAAATGATTACCAAAATAAATTCAGTTAACATCCATCACCTTCTGATAACTTTTAAGATTTACCATTTTAGCCACTTTCAAACATACAACACAGTATCAAGTATAATTACTATGCTATACATTAACATCCTCTTGGCTTACTTTATAATTGGAAATTTGTACCTTCCTTGACCACATTCATCCATTTTGCCCACCCACATTCCCCCTTCCCCCGCCGGAAACCACCACTATGTTGTATCTGTGAGGTTGTTTTGTCTTTTAAGTCTTAATTCCAGATATAAGTGAGATCATTGAGTATTTTTCTTTCTCTCATTTACTTCAGCTAGCATAATGCCCTCGAGGTCAATTCAAGTAGTTGCAAATGGCACAATTTCCTTACCTTTTTATGGCAGAATAATATTCCATTCTGTATACACACCAAATTTTCTTTAACCATTCAACCATCAGTGAACATTTAGTTTGTTTCCATGCCTTGTGTATTTTAGATAATGCTGCAGTGAACATATGGGGTGCAGAAATCTTTCTGAAAGCTTTCATTTCCTTCAGATAAATACTCAGAGGTGGAATTGCTTAGATCATACGGTGGTTCTATTTTTAAATCTTTGAGGAACCTGCTGCACCGTTTACATTCCCAACAGTGCAGAAGGTTTCCCTTTTCTCCACATCTCACCAACACTTGTTACTCATTGTCTTTTTGATAACAACCATTCTAACAGGTATAAGGCAATATCTCATTGTGGTTCTGTATTGCATTTCCATGACGATTAATGATATGGAGCACCTTTTCATGTATTTGTTTACCATTTATATTTTTGGGGAAAATGTCTATTCAGATCCTGACCATTTTTTAATTGGATTAGGTCTTTTTTTATACTGAGTTGTATTTAACCCTATGGGGTTAAATATAGGATTAGAGATATAGGATTTGCACCTATTTTTAGTGGTTGATCCAGAGCTTAATGTATATATCTAATGAGAAACAGCTTTCCATATATACTAAAATCCCATGAGATAGAGAAGTGTTACTTGTCTTTTAAAAAGTATGAGAACAAAAAGGGGAACCCTCCTACACTGTTGGTGGGAATATAACTGGTGCAGCCACTCTGGAACAGTATGGAGGTTCCTCAAAAAGTTGAAAATGGAGCTACCCTATGATCCAGCAATTGCACTACTGGGTATTTACCCCAAAGATACAAAGGTAGTGATCTGAAGGGGCACCTGTACCGCAATGTTTATAGCAGCAGCATCCACAATAGCCAAACTATGGAAAGAGCCCAGATGTCCGTCGACAGATGAATGGATAAAGAAGATGTGGTGTATATATACACAATGGAATATTACACAGCCATCAAAAATTGGAATCTTGCCATTTGCAGTGACGTGAATAAAACTAGAGGGTTAACACCCTTATTTTGCTGAGCAAAATAAGTCAATCAGACAATTACATGATCTTACGGATATGTGGAATTTAGGAAACAAAACAGGATCATAGGGGAAGAGAGGAAAAAATGAAACAAGATGAAACCAGAGAGGGAGACAAACCATAAGAGACTCTTAATCATAAGAAACAATCTGGGGGTGCCTGGGTGGCTCAGTCATTAAGCATCTCCCTTTGGCTCAGGTCATGATCCCAGGCCCCGCATCAGCCTTCCTGCTTGCTTTTCCCTCTACCACTCTCCCTGCTTGTGTTCCCTCTCTTGCTGTGTCTCTCTCTGTCAAATAAATAAATAAAATCTTAAAAAAAAAAAAAAGAATCTGAGGGTTGCTGGAGGGGAGGGGGGTGGAAGGATGGAGTGACTGGGTGATGGACATTAAGGAGGGCATGTGATATAATGAGCACTGGGTATTATGTAAGACTGATGAATCACAGGCCTATACCTCTGAAACCAGTAATATATGTTAATTGAATTTAAATTTTTAAAAAAAGTATGAGAACAAAAGAAAACCTGTAATATATCTATGCCTTTTGTTATCTTAATCTTATAATTTTCAGTAAGCTCTACAGCCAGCATGGTGCTCGAACTCACAACCCCAAGATCAGAGCCACATGCTATGCCTACTGAGTCAGCCAGTTGCCCCTTATTTACTGTTTTTTATTTTTCTGATTTGATATTGTGGATTTGAAGTACCATATATTCATTTACTTACCAATTTGGCTTTGCTTTTACCCACCTCCTTTGTGTTATTAGCAGAAATACTATACTTTTATATGTTATAGGCCCAATAATATATTATTTTATACAGTTGATATTCAAAATGGTTAAGTGAAAGGGGAAAAAATATACGTACATACTGCCTGTGAAAATCAAATACTCACCTCCAGTGAGTCTTTCAGTCTTTTACCAAAACTTTGCTGTTTTTGAGAATGTCCTTAGGCTTGAACTTTCCATAGTTACGAGTGAAGTAATTTCCTTTGGAGAGGGAGATACAGGTCTCTCGTCTATGGCCTGCTTCTCCCCCTGGATAGAATCACAGAGCCACAGGTCTAGTGCTTGGGACAATAGCATGCTTCACTCTGAGTCACACCTCTGCTTTTAGGAACTGAGTACTTGGTAGATTGGGGGTGGCGGGGGTACAGCAGCCAGAAGTTGCAATTTGCTCTCAGCATGATCCATGGCAGACAACTGGAACCCCGGTATTCTTACCACTGCCACACCCAGGGCACGTATTACGTTTTGTGTTTGGCTGCTAGACAGAAGAAAATCTATCCCTTAGCTGCATTTTCCTAAGCAATAGGCATATGGGGGCAGAATGAGAAATGTTGATGTCCTCCTCCTCCCAGGAAGGTGGCCATCTATCTGGGAGCATGGGTTGATGAGTGGTGAGGAAGCCCTGACTGTACCAATATGGAATAGAGTATTTTTCTCACTCAGATGGGATGAACAAGGAATGGTTTTGTTCAGATACCATAGAATTTCAGCTTGTAATCAGTTTTAGTAGATTTTCTTGAACAAATTTTTTTTCATTTGCTATATATTTTTATATATAATTTTCACCAGTTTTGATGGAGGAGCATGTCATCGGAGTTCCTCACACTGTCATGGCAGAAATGGAATTCCCAGAGCAATTCTTTACAGTTCTAAGCATGGATCATGTAAGTTGCTGGATCTGTCTCCTTTGTGAACATTTCCTTTTTCTGAACCTTCCTACCAAATAGAGCCTGCCCCACATTCCCATAGTTTTTCACTCTCTAGTGAGAGTTGGAACCACACATAACAGTATAACTCCTGTGTGCCTATCTGTTCTCCAGATCTTCTACCGCAGGCCTACCAGGTTACTGTTTAGTCTACCTGCCATAATGCAATTCTTTTCTTTTTTCTCAAAAATATTTCCTTCAATTTCATCTATATATGGTTTGTTGTTTCAGGAATTGGTGACATTCAGGGATGTGGTCATCAACTTCTCTCAAGAGGAATGGGAATGTCTGGATTCAGCTCAGAGGGACTTGTATTGGGATGTGATGATGGAGAACTATAGCAACTTGGTCTCACTGGGTAAATTTATCTGCTTCATATAATTTAGAATATGTGCTATTGAATATCAGTTGCTTTTTAGTAAACCCAAGGCTATCTTTTAAGAAAGTAGGTACCTGTCCCTCAAAAAAAAGGTTTATGAAATGCTGAGCCTTAGGTTTCATAGACGTGTTTGTACACTAAGAATTCTGCAGCAGAATATTTTTAAACATTTGCAGTTTTTGTAAGCTATATTTTTGTATATTTAATTGCTATTTTAAAATTTTAATGCATTTTTGGCTAATTACTCCTGTTTTCAAAACAAAACATGCATGTAATTGAAGTAAACAAATGTAAATAAAAAACAGGTTTTGAAAAAAAAAAAAAAAGTAGGTACCTGTTTCCAGAGGCATGGTTGAACATTGGGTTAGAGATGACACCTCCATTAAGCACATTCATCATTCTTCATGATGTTTGTATCTTCTCAGTCCCTTCATATTTCTACTTTCCCTGATACCCAGGGAGTTTAATTTGAATTTTAGAAGACATACAGCATAGGGAGCCTGGGTGGCTCAGTCGTTGGGCATCTGCCTTCAGCTCAAGTCATGATCCCGGGGTCCTGGGATCAAGCTACGCATCAGCTTCCCTGCTCCACGGGAGGCCTGCCTCCCCCACTCCCCCTGCTTGTGTTCCCTCTCTCCGCTGTGTCTTTCTCTGTCAAATAAAATCTTAAAAAAAAAAAAAAAGACATATAGCACATCCTTTGAGATAGCTCTTATATTGGGTTCTAAGTCAGAATTGCTACAAATGCTTTGCTATTTTCTTTCCCACCTTCTTGAAGAGTAGCTAGGAAACTGTGTCCTGATTTGTTATGATTATTAAAAGAATGCATAATTTATATGTTAGATGGATAAACAGAATTCATGTTCATTGCCTCACATCTATTGTCTTATACCTGTTTTGTGGTTAAAGAATTTCGCATTTAACATTTGTCAGTATTCCAGCAAGGGTCTTTTAATGTTTTAGAAAGCTACCTGTTTTCCTGTCAGATCACATAGATCTTGGCATGTACCAGGCCCTATTCTAAGCACTTTTAATATATTGAATCTTTTAATTCTTCAGTAACCCTATGACATGAATACTTGTATTATTTTGCTAAGGCAAAAAGTATTTAGGCAACTTCTCCAGGGTTACACAGCTAATTAGTATCAAAAGGAGGCTTTCTTTCCAAGTAGTCTGACACAAAAGCTGATGTTGTTAACTGGTACAATAAATTGCCTCACAAGACAAAGAGTTGGAATGGGTTTGAATAAAGATCTCTTTATATAATTCTGTGGTCACTCTAAGGTGAATGGTCTTTCAGTCTCCTCACATTTCTCTTCTCTGAAATCTATCAGTATCATTTCAACTTCATTTATCAAAACTTAACCAGTTCTCTTAAGTGTTCTATATAATTGTAGTTCTTTTTTTTATACCTTATGTTACATTTCTTTGTCGTAAGCAGGTTGTTCCATTTTTAAGCCATTTGTGATCACCTTATTGGAGGAAGGGAAAGTTGTTCTGGAGGGTTGTAAGGGATATGACAAGAACAGAGGGCCAGGTGAGTGAGGGCTGGTAAGAGAGGGAAAGCCATCACAAGAGTAAAAAGCCCAGCTTCTCGGGGAAGCGGTGGGTCCTTGTGATGTTTTTGGGAAACTCCCTTTAAAACCCTGTGGAAAAAAGCCCAACACTTTGGGAAGCCAGTTAAGGTCTTTCGTAGTGCAACCAACATTTTTTCCATGTTGCTTTCTATTTGGATTTATATAAATTCTCTTGACAAAAAACCATGGGCATTTATATATTTAACATTTAATCATTGTCTACACTGAGATAAATATTATGGTAGCCCTATCAGTACAATGGTGAGGAAAAAATGATACAGTTCTTGCTTTATGAAATTGACTAGTGAGATGTATAATAAACAGGAAAACAAATAATTAGAAAATGTATCATATATAGTGGTAAGTGCTATAAAGAAAAGTAAAAAACAACAAAGGAATAAAGAATGAGGGAGAAAGCAAATTCACACAGTATGGTCAGAAGGATAGCTCTGAGGGGCGCCTGGGCGGTTCAGTCGGTTAACCGTCCTACTCTTGATCTCACCTCACATTTTGATCTCAGGGTTGTGAGTTCAAGCCCCGAGGGAGCCTACTTAGAAAAAGAAAAATCTCTGTGGTCTTAGCTTGTCATTCTATGAATATATTGTTCCTTATTAATAATTTGCCTAATGATTTTTACAATGAAAAATCTTCATTTAGATCAGTGTTTTCTTCTAAGTCCCTCATTCCTTCTGCATTTATTGGTTGCCCTCATGTTCTGTTAACAGCAAGAGTGTTTATGTTCTTCCTACGATTGTAACTGATAAGCGACTTAAAATGGTGCATCTGAAATTTTCTTTCTCTTGTTTGTCTCATTATGGTTTTTTTTAATTGGTTTTTGATTCAGTTTACTTTAGCTCACCAGTCTTAGTTCTTGATGCCCAGTTGTATGGATATCAAGAAATTTCTTATGGTGATTTTTGTGTATCTCTGACTCAGTCCTTTAATCTTTAAATTTATTCTTGCTTTTTGAGACTTTCCCAGCCTCACCCTATACCTTCCCTATACTGGACCAGACACCTGAATTGGCGAAAAGTGTGTTCTTCTGGTCTTTTAAGTTGTGTGTTTCTGTTGTAGTTAAAAAAAAAAAAATACTAGGTATTAATTTTACTTATTTACTTAGCATATTTTAGTACACAAAGGTTTTTTCCCCTTTTGATTCTTTGTATAGTCAAATGGTGGTCTCCCTTAGCTCCTTCAGGTGATTTGTATGTCCAATAAGAATGATGCAACAGTTAAAGCATGTCTCCATGCCTTCCATCCTCACACCATAGTAGTGTGTCTATATTCAGATTTCTTGCTTTCTGTCACAACAATCAAGGGCACATCTCCCTTCCCTACACCAGATCATGAGTTGGGTCTTTCTTTTAGGAGCCCTAGCTCGTTACATGTTTTACTACCACAACCTGAGCAATGGGCCTGCTTATGATTTTTTGTTTCATGGGAGGTGAGTCTCTAACAGTTTTATCTGTCTAGCAAATTGGTCTTTTTCAATTTTTATGGCTCCTGGGGTTTCTAATATCTATTTACCTAGAAAATAATTCACCCTTTTCATTCAGTAATTCAACATTTTCAAATTGATTAGCATAGCAGTCTTAAAACATTTTAGAAAATACCTTCTCTGATGGTTTTCTCTTTTATCATTTTTTGTATTTGTTATTTATATTTCTTCTGTGTTTTCTAGCTATATCTGATTCTGTATTTATTGAATTCCCCCCTCACCTTTTCTTTAGGTCACTTTGTTGTTTCCTATCTTCTTGATTGGCATGTATACATTACTTATTTTCATTTTTTCCTTATTAACATAATCGTTTAATCATTTAAATCCTTACTTTTTGTGTGACTAATGCTGACTTCCATAGATTTTAATATGTAATACAGTTGACCCTTCAACAACACAGGTTTAAACTGTGTGGGTCCACTTAAACGTGAATTTTTTGATAAAGGTAGTACAGTACTGTAAATTTTTTTTTTTTAAGATTATATTCACTTGACAGAGAGAGCAGAAGCAAGGGAAGCAGCAGGCAAAGGGAGAGGAAGAAGCAGGGAGCCCGATGCGGGGCTCAATCCCAGGACCCTGGGATCATGACCTGAGCCTAAGGTAGATGCTCAGCTGACTGAGCCCTCCAGGTGCCCCTCTTATGTTTTTCTTAACATTTTTTCTTTAGCTTACTTTATTGTATGAATACAGTACCTAATACATATAGCATACAAATATGTATTAATCAACTGTTACTGGAAAGCTTCCAGGCAGTAGTAGGCTATTAATAGTTTGGGGTGAGTCAGAAGTTATATGATGATTTTTGATTGTGCAGGGCAGTGGCACCCTAATCCCAGTTTCAACGGTCAACTGTATTTTCAATGGGATCATTCTCAGAGATTTTTGTAATTTCAATTACATTTCCACATTTGGTAGAAAGTTTTTCCATTTCTAGGTAGAAGTGCTTTTTAATTTACTAATACTGGCATTCATTTACAATTTTATTCTAATCAAATAATGATTGCATTATTATACCTTTGTTACTTATAACATAATTCAGTCACAGGAATTATTTTTGCCCTGTATCATGGAATGTTTAGCATTCATTTTGGATTTTCCTCAGGTTATCCCTTCATCTAATTGCCAATCTCCAGCCAATGTTCAACAGATTGTTTTTTACAAAGTTCCTTCCATTCTTGCCCACCTATACCACCTTTTCCACATCATTCTGTTAGCTTTTTCCCCTTTCAGAATTGCATAAGCTTTATAGTATGATTTATACATACTATAATATCAAAAATACTCTGAAACTGCCTTGCAGAGTATAACAATCATTGACTTTGAGTACAGGAAAATGAAAGAGCATGAAGGAAAATTAAAATATAGACTAGGATTTCAGTAGGATAGATGTGTGATAGTGAAAAAGCTAATGAAGAACAGTAAGTAAAATTCCTCATCTTTATTGACAGGTGGGGTAAAGAAAATCATGGTTATGCACAGCAGGGAATTAACAGCAGTGATGGAGACAGTATGTGTAAGTGGAGAGTCAATTAGAAAAAATTATTCATAAACACTACTTGTGTGTGTGTGTATAAATCAGTGCAGTATAGTGTGAAGGTTGGAAGGAATGGAGGCATACTTAAACTATTGCATCATTCTTATATGTATATAACTGTTCTGATGATCAACTGTGTTACCCAGTGACTGATCTTTATAATATTTCCTTTTTGTCTTAATTAGATTCTTTTCATCCAGTGATTTAATTTCCCTGTAATTATCAACTTAAATGTCCTTGGGGCTTGTTATTCAGTGGCATATAATGATTATATTTCTCCTTTTGGAATTTAAGGAGTAAGGCTAAACAGCGTAACAGCAGAAGATTACTGAATACACAACTGAAAAAAAATAATGTGAGGCAATTAGAGCAACTAGATATTGGAACAGAAACATAAATATGAACTTACAATCAGTACCTCATTTCTGAGGATAGTAACTTAGATCTGGACGGTAAAATGTGGGTGGTATATAAGTGGTATATAAAGAACCCATTTCTAAGCAATGAAACATCCTGTGGGTGGAAATTATATTTGTTGTAAGAGGTCAAAAAAAGATTAGGTGAAAAGGGATAATGGATTAAGATGAGGTCTTACAAGTACCTTGTTATCCACAATAAAGTATTTGGATTCTCTTGTTAAAAAAACAAACCAGGGCGCCTGGGTGGCTCAGTCAGTTAAGTGTGAGCCTTTGGCTCAGGTCATGATCTCAAGGTCCTGGGATTGAGTCCCATGTCGGGCTCCCTGCTCAGTGGGGAGTCTGCTTCTCCCTCTCCCTCTGCTGCTCCCCCTGCTCATGCTCTCTCTCACTTCCTCTCTGTCTCAAATAATAAAAATAAAATAAAAAAATCTTAAAAAAATAAAAAAAGAAACCAACCTCAGGTGCTTGGGTGGCTCAGTCAGGTAAGTGTCCGACTCTTGATCTCAGTTCAGGTTCTTGATCATAGGGTCGTGAGTTCAAGCCCTGCATTGGGCTCCCCAACAAAAAACAAAACCAAAATTGTTAGTATGTATAGATGATCAAATTACAATCTGCATTAGCTATATCTATACATGATATTGATAACTAGTTCTACATCTGTACATGTTGGTCAGTTTACCTGGATTGGTTCCCAAACATTAGTACTGTCAACAAGTTCACAAAGTGATGATCAGCACCTAAATGTAAGACCCACTGACTTTATCTGTTTCCCTTATCGCAAACCTCAGAATCTTACATTATGCTTTCATCATTCTCTGATCTTTCTTAAGACTTCATTGAGGTATTTTAATTATTCACTTGTATTGTTTGTAAGTTGCAGTTTTTCTCCTCCGCATTTTATGAATGTTTCATTTTTATGGCACATGAAAACAAAAATTGTGTTTCTTTTCCTCCTGTCTTTCAGATTTGGAGTCCAAGTATGACACAAAGACTAGAAAGGACATCACTGGTTCTCAGTGGAAAGTCACAGAAAGTAAATTCATTGGTCTTGAGAGCTCCATTTTCAGAAATGACTGGCAGAGCAAAAGCAAGACTGAAGTACAAAGACCTGAACTGGGATATTTCAGCCAAATGAAAATCAACTCTGAAAAAGTGCCCAATTACAAACATCAGAAGTCTCTTATATCACATCAGAGAATTCATGATAGCAAGAAGCCCCATGCATATAAGGAATATGGGAAGGTGCTTAGCTGTGACTTCAATTTTGATGAATATGAGAGAATACATACTGGTGAGAAAACATATCAATATAATGCATATTGGAAAACCTTTGGAGATGACCCACATACCCTACAACTGAATATACATAGTGGTGTGAAACCTTGTAAATATATGGAATATGAGAATGCATTTAGTTTTTATGAAGACCTTAGTATACAGAAAATGCATGATAATCAGAAGTGCTATAAATGTAAGGAATATGAAAGGACCATTAGAAGAGTTGAAGAAATAACTCCACTTCAAATAATTCGTGATGGTGAGAAACCCTATGAATGCACTTTCTGTGGAAAATCCTTTAGAGTGCATGCACAACTTACTCGACACCAGAAAATCCATACTGATGAGAAACCTTACAAATGTATGGAATGTGGCAAGGACTTCAGATTCCATTCACAGCTAACTGAACATCAGAGAATTCATACTGGTGAAAAACCATACAAATGTATACAATGTGAGAAAGTCTTTAGAATTAGTTCACAGCTTATTGAACATCAGAGAATTCATACAGGTGAGAAACCTTATGCATGTAAAGAATGTGGGAAGACCTTTGGAGTCTGTAGAGAACTTGCTCGACATCAGAGAATTCATACTGGAAAGAAACCCTATGAATGCAAGGCATGTGGAAAGGTCTTTAGAAATAGTTCATCCCTGACTAGACATCAAAGAATTCATACTGGTGAGAAACCCTATAAATGCAAGGAATGTGGGAAAGCTTTTGGAGTAGGTAGTGAACTTACTCGACACCAGAGAATTCACAGTGGTCAGAAACCTTATGAATGTAAAGAGTGTGGAAAGTTCTTTAGACTTACATCAGCACTTATTCAACATCAGAGGATTCACAGTGGTGAAAAACCTTATGAATGTAAAGTATGTGGGAAGGCTTTCAGACATAGTTCAGCCCTTACTGAACATCAGAGAATTCATACTGGAGAGAAACCTTATGAATGCAAGGCATGTGGGAAGGCCTTTAGACATAGTTCATCCTTTACAAAACATCAGAGAATTCATACTGGTAAGAAACCCTATGAATGTAAGGAATGTCTGAGTGCCTTTAGTGTGGGTAAGCACCTTACTTGATATCAAAAAAGTTGTACTGGTGTTTTGTCTTGAATGAAAGACATGTACAAAAGCCTTTTGCTTCTGAGTTTCACTGGGAAAGTCCATGCATTATAATATGAAGTAATCAAGGGGCCAATGTTCCTCTTATTGTTTCCAGACTTCCTGGCCCCTCTATTTAGAAGTAGAATTGCTCAGTGATAGATGATGTATACTTTGTTTTGTTCCATATTGCCAAATATTTGTTTTTATTTCTCCTTTTCATATCAGTTAACATTGTGAATATCCATTTAGATAAGATGGTCCCTATTCATTTCTGATATGTATGGAAAATGTGTTTCACTAATTATTAGTCAATTTCACATGAATTTCTTTTCCGGGCATGTTTTGTTTACAGTTACTTCTGATGTTTGTGTTTTTGTTCTTGTCTTTGAATTGTTTTTGGCTTATTAATTTGTGATATTATTCAAATAAATCTTTTGCATTCTAATTTTTTGTTACATATGATGTACTTTTCTTCCTCCAGAGAGTTAAAACTTCCAGTCACTTACTATGTTGTTTTAAAGTCTTATGACCCTGCATGGTATTTGTGTAGATTTGTTTTTGTTTAATTTTCTCTTGTTTTTGTTTTAATGTTAGATAAGTAATTTCCTTCCCATTTTCATCAAGTGATTGATTTCTTTTAAAATTTCTGTTTTGACATGACAGACTTGCCTAAATACTTACCAGAACACAATTCCTTTAAAGAGCCTTTTGAGGGGCACCTGGGTAGCTCAGTCCTTAAGTGTCTGCCTTCGGCTCAGGTCATGATCCCAGGGCTCAGGGATCGAGCCCTGCATTGGGCTCCCTGCTCCATGGGAAGCCTGCTTCTCCCTCTCCCACTCGCCCTGCTTGTGTTCCCTCTCTCACCGTCTCTCTCTGTCAAAAAAAAAAAAAAAAAAGTCTTTTGTCCTCTAGGCAGTACCAATGAGGATCCAAAGGAAAGGGGCACTTTTAAATATTTTGTAAAATTTACTAAGCCATTCTTCTCTGTCTTTTAGACTTATTAAATGAGGGGAAAATCTACAACTGTTGCAATGATTATAAACTTAGTAAACTTATATTTGGAGGATCTACAACTCTATTATTACCATGGCTTCAATTGGGCTTTGTATATTTATACTTTTTATTCCCTGTTAGTGTTGCCTTGCCGGGTTGTGGCAGCTTAACAATCAATAGAACTTTGATTTTAGAAAGGAAAGGAAAAGCAAAAGAAGAAAGAAAATTAGTGAACAGAGATAAAGTTGCAATTCTTAACTGTCCATTATCTCTTTCTTTAGTTAGGAGAGTTGACCTGGTTATGCAATTAATGTTAATTATGAGCCACTGGTTATTAGATGTTTATAAGAAAATTTACCTATTGTTTAGATACATTTATGTCACCATCATTTATTAGATTTTAGTTTTTCAAATTGGTCTTCCCCAGAATTTTTGCATGACCCAGCAATAGTAATTAAGCCATTTTCTTATTGTATATATTGAGCTATTTTCTTTAAATATTACTAATTAGTATTTTATTTAAATTAGCAGTTTTTAAAAATATATACTTAGAGGTGCCTGGGTGGTTCAGTTGGTTAAGCATCTGTCTTCGGCTTGGATCATGATCTCAGGGTCCTGGGATCGAGCTCCACATTGGGCTCCCTGCTCAGCAGGGAGTCTGCTTCTCCCTCTCTCCGGTGTTTTCTCTCTCGCTCACTCACTCTCAAGTAAATAAAATCTTAAAAAAAAAAAAATTATATATATATTTTTTTCCTATTTTTTATTTTTGCTGGCTTGAACAAATTAAAACAATGAGTTATCTAGACCTTACATATACACTTAAAAAGAATGACAGAAAGAAAATAACGATGTATCTTGGCATTTACTTTTTAAAATGATTAATAAATAAAAATTTAATAAATACAAGATATCCTTATTATGCCTCCCTTATTTGTAATTACAACTACATTTTGGTGACATTACATCAACATTTTTCTTTGAACTATGTTAACTCCTGAAATTTCACAGACCACTGGTACAATAAACCATAATGTAATTATTGCTATTAACTTTTTTTTTTTGCTACTTCTCTGGTGCTCAGATTGTTAAAACTTTATTCCTTTCCATTTTCATTTGGTACTTTATCCTTTCCACATTTTCCCTAGTCTACATAGAAGTTTTTGGATTTTTCCCCCCCAAATACAAAAGAATGTTCCAGACCTATCGTATTTATTGCTGCAATGAACCATGAAATTAGCTTCCAATAATGGAATCCTTTTTCAGTTTAGTGGTGAAGAATTCTAATAAATGTAAAAGGGATGAGGGAGATAGGAAAACACTGTAATAACAGTAATAATTATATACAAAATTCATTGATGGATACTAAACTATGAAGGTGAAAGTTTAAAGAGAAACAGGCCATTAGAATTATATCAAAGTATCTATCCCAAATACATAATTACAAGGAGAAAACATTCCATATACCACCTTTTTGAAATGATCACCAGTAGTAAGACAATGGCACATACACTACCCAGAGTGAGGCACTAAGAAGGGCATACCACACGAATAGTATTCTGACTTAAGAAGAAAAGAAAAAAAGAAAAACATAACCATAATGTAATCATGAGGAAACTGCCGACAAACTGAAAATGAAGAACTTTCTATATAATACCCAGTATTCCAGAAATCCATGACCTTTCAAGGTCATGAGTGGCAAGGGTAGAATGAAAAGCTCCCAAAAGATTGGAGGAGACTGAGGCCATTTGACAACTAAATACAATGCAGGAATTTGGATTTGATCTTCGGAACATTAGTGGAGAAGACTTGGTGAAATCCAAATAAAGCTGGTACTTTAGGGGCACCTGGGTGGCTCAGGCAGCTAAGCACCCAACTCTTGATTTCGGCTCAGGTCATGATCTCAGGGTCATGGGGTTGAGCCTCACATCTGGCAGCACAGAGCCTGCTTGTCCCTCTCCCTCTGTTCTTCCCCCCACTATCTCTAAAATAAATCTTTTTTTTTAAAGAATTTTTTTTATTTATTTATTTTTGACAGAGAGAGGGAGAGTGTACAAGCAGGGGAAGCAGCAGGCAGAGGGAGAGGAAGAAGCAGGCTTCCTGCCGAGCAGGGAGCCCAACGTGGGGCTCGATTCCAGGACCCTGGGATCATGACCTGAGCCGAAAGGCAGACGCTTAACTGTCTGAGCCACCCAGGTACCCTAAAATAAATAAAATCTTAAAAAAAAAAAAAAAAAGCCAGTACTTAACTGATAGTACTATGCCAATGTTAATGTCCTGGTTTTGATCACTGTACCATGATAATGTAATATGTTAATATTATGCAAACTAGGAGAAGAATGTATGGAAATTCTGTGTTCTTACGATTCTTCTCTAAGTCTAGAACTTTAAAAAATATATATTGTTTGCAGCCAAAATGGAAAATAGACAGGAGTTACCTTCCTGCCTAAAGTAACAAAACACTAGATAAAATACAAGCAGCAATTTTCAGATATTGAACATTAGACAACAGAAACACCTAACCAAGTGTAAACAAATAGGATATCCATACTTTTGACTCCACTTACTTCCCAGTAGGCATTTCCACATCTCAGCACAGGGAGGAGGAAGACAGGGGGAGCATTGTGATGCAAAGATGGAGATAAGAGTCCAGGGAGGCAGAGAAAGCTAGTCTAGGGCAGACTACGAGAGCAAGTCTTGATCAGTGCATGGAGGTAACTACCTGAAGCCAGCAAAAGAAATGCTTAGAAAAAGCACAGGTAACCCTTGGGAGCTGACACAGCCAGAAATAGTTTGTGTCCCCATCATCCAGAGAGGTAAACTTCGTAATAGACTGGTTAGATTACTTGAAAAGTTAGTGCCTCAATAGAGAAGCAAGTTAGTGCTAAAGGCTTTCTGGTCCCACCTGATAAAGTTTAAAGGAAATCTTAATAGGAAAAAACTGTTACTAGGTAACATAGATATATTCCAGAATAAAGCTTGAGTATATTTCTATAATTTTATTTTCTTTAAGATTTTATTTATTTATTTGACAGAAACAGCAAGAGAGGGAACACAAGCAGGGGGAGTGGGAGAGGGAGAAGCAGACTTCCCACCGAGCAGGAAGCCCGATGCGGGGCTCGATCCCAGGACCCTGGGATCATGACCTGAGCCGAAGGCAGACACTTAATGACTGAACCACCCAGGCCCCCCTTGAGTATATTTCTAGAAATACAAAAATACCAAGCACATAGAAGGCAAATTTTATGATGTGTGGCTGGTAGAAAAAACAAAAACAGGAGTGTAAAAATGCAGGAATACATGAGTATCATGAGAAAAATCTATAGGAACACACCCAGAAATGACAAAGATAGATTTTATATTTGATTTGCTAGCTTTTATATTTGGCAGTAGATACTGGCAGTACAACCATCTAAACTATTTTCTACATGCCCAACAAGGAAGAAGAGATTGATCATGGTAAGGTGTTGAAAATATTAAAAAGACCTAAACAAAATTCTAGAAATTGAAAAATGTCTAAGATTTAAAAATACAGTCAATGAGATTAATAGAGTAGACACTATGAAAGAAAACATTAAGCTTGAGAATACAGCAACAAAAACTACAAGCTGAACCAGAAAATCAGACTAATAAAAGTAAATTAGGTAACAGAAAACTACGGGATAACTGCAATCAACTTAATTATTGTAATTGGGAATCCCTGGAAGAGAGCAAAAAGAATGAGCAGGGACCCCCCCAAAAAAAAACAAACAAAACAAAACAAAAAAACATTTACAGAAATAAGTTTTCCAAATTTGGTGAAAACTAAATCTACATACCCAGGAAGTTCAACTCATCCAAGCAAATCACACCAAAGCAATCATAACCAAACTTATTAAAATCAGTAATAACAGAAGAATCTTAGCAGCAGAAAAACAAAAAATCCTACGTGCAAAAGAGCAAAGATTAAAAAAAATTGTTCTGGACATGATGGAGTAAACATATTTTACCCTACTCCTCATTAGATATAAGGTCCATGGGCATAAATACATGAAACAAACTTAAGAAGAATCTGAAACAGAACTGATTATGGACTTTGGGACTTAAGGAACAACCCAGCCCAGTGGTGACTTCCTTGGATGAGAGTTGGGTTTTGTTTTTGTTTTGGCTTCAGGTCTGAGAACCAGAGAACACTGCAAATTGGAAATGTCACCACATGTAAACAATTACCCAAAAAACCACACCACACACTAATAACAAGAAAACAAAAAACACCCATGATATGCCTGTTTTCCTCAGACAAAGGGCTGAAAAAGTTGTGGCCCTGCGGAACAAAAAGCCCTTTTGACAATGCCAACTCTATGTTATCTGAATGGTACAAAGGGAAATGCCTGTCTTCCACACCATTCTGCACAACAGCCAGCAGCACCACAACCTTCCAGTAAGTATCTGCAAAGACTGTGGTGTGTGCACAGCCCTATCATCCCAGCCCAGGAATAAGGCAACGTCCCTTCTCCCAAACACTGGGTACATTCAGCTGCTGTATGAGCAGAAACCTGACTGCCAATCCTGACACATCAGTAATGTGGACCCTACAAAGATGTGAGTGGAACACTGCCATCATAGCCCAGAAATAAAACACGCCTCATCTTCTCCTGGTGGACAGGTGCACTGGGAGGGTGTGAGTGTGATTAGGGCCTTGACTATCATTGTGACCTGGCACTTACTAGCTGGTGTTCCACCCTGTACTAGTTCAGAGGCATTTGAAGAGGCAGTGTATAATCAGACGCTGATTACTACTCTTAACAGCAGGAACAAAGGCCTTTTCCCCTTCCACCTAATGGGGGCCTCCACAAACTATGTATGTGAATCGAGCCATGACTAAATTCCAGCTCACCAAGTAACATTTACCCAGAAACCAGAATGTCATAACACCAAATTACCAGAGTACAATCAAAATTTATTCATCCTAGCAAGAATGAGGCATATTCAACTTAAATGAGAAAAGACCATCAAAAAACACCAACAAGATCTCAAAGATTTTGGAATTATCTTACAAGAATTTTAAAACTACTATCATAAAAATGCTTCAGTGACAAAGAATGCACCTAAAAACAGAGTTCTAAAATACATGAAATAACTGACAACTTAAAAGTAATTAGAATATTCAAACCACTTTCAGTAATGGCTAGAACAACTAGGAAGATGTTCAACATAAAGAAGACATGAACAACACTATAAACCACCCAGATCAAAGACATCAATAAAAACGCTAACCAATAATAGCAAAATACACCTTCTTCTCAAGTACACAAAACATTCTCCAGAAGAGAACACATCTTAGAACACGTCTTAGGCCATGTCTCAATAAACTGACAAATTAAAATCGTGCAAAGTATATTTTGATAATGAATTAGAAGTCAATAACAAAAATGTGAAAAGAATTACAAATCACAACTATGTGGAACTTACACAACTCACTTTTTTAAAAGATTTATTTATTTTAGAGACAGCACTGGGGGAGGGGCAGAAAGGGAGGGAGAGCAAGAATTCCAAGCAAATTCCCCACTGAACACGGAGCCAGAGTGGGGCTTGACCCCACAACCCTGAGATCATGACCTGGGCCAAAACCAAGAGTCAGATGCTTAACTGAGCCACCCAGGTGCCCCTACAACTCACTCTTAACTAAAATGTCAAAGAAAATATCATGAGGAAAATTAGAATACTTTCAGATGAATGAAAGTGAACTGAAGAGATGCATATAAAGCATTGCATAAAGGTATATTTATAGTTGTAATTGCCAATATTTTTAAAAGATCTCAAAGGAAGAACCTAACTTAGCACGTTAAAAAACTAGGGAGAAAAACCTGAAACAAAAGGAATTAAATAAAGAATAGGTGAAAAACAAATAGAAAAAAAATCAAAATTTGTTTCTTTAAAAGATCAAAAAAATTAGAGATGTTTTTCTAAAATGACCATGGAAATAAAAAAGGAAAAGGTTCGGGGCGCCTGGGTGGCTCAGTCGGTTAAGCGTCTGCCTTCAGCTCAGGTCATGATCCCAGGGTCCTGGGATTGAGCCCCGCATCAGGCTCCCTGCTCTGCAGGAAGCCTGCTTCTCCCTCTTCCTCTGCCTGCTGCTCCCCCTGCTTGTGCTCTGTCAAATAAATAATAAAATCTTTAAAAAAATTAAAAATTAAAAAAAAATTAAAAATTAAGAAAAAGGAAAAGGTTCAGATTACAAAAATCCATCATGAAAAATACCTGACTACTAACATCATAGAAATTACAAGTATTATAAGGAAATGCTATGAACAACTGTATGAAAGCAAATTAGATAGATTAAACAAAATCCTAAAAGGTCAAAATTAGCAAAATACACACAAAAAGAAAGATAATCTATGCACATACCTATTAAAGAAACTGAATCCCTAATAACCTTCTAAAACAGAAAGCATCAGGCACAGATGCTTTCACTTGGTGAATTCTACCAAACATTTAAATAGGAAATAATACTAATTCTCTACAATATCTTTCAGAAAATAGGGTAACAGGAAAGTGTTCCTAACTCATTTTATGAGGCCAGCAATACCTTACTACCAAAATCACATACATTATAAGAAAGGAAAATTACATAGTAGTATCTCTCAGAACATAAAAGCAAACATCCTCAACAAAACATAATATCAAATATAACAATGTATAAAATTATACAACACAATCGAGATTTATCCTATGCATGCAAAGCTATCTCTACATTGCAGTCAAGTAATGTAATTCATTACACATCAACAGGCTAAAGAAGAAAAATCATATTATCATGTCAATAGATGCAGAAAAAGCATTTTTTTAAAAAGAGTAATACCCATTTATGATTAAAAATCTCACAGCAAACTAAGAATAGATGGGAACTTATTCAACTTGATAAGAACATCTACCAAAACCTACCACCACTATTTTCAATATTGTGCTGGAAGTCCTAGCTAATGGAACAAGTTAAGAAAAATAAAAGGTACACAGATTAAAAAGGAAGAAATAAAGCCATCTTTGTTTGCAGATGACATGGTTGACTATGCAAAACTCCAAAAGAATCAACAACAAAGAACTCCTGAAACTAATGTGAGCAAGGCCAAGCTTGCAAGCTACAAGGTTACCATACAAATGTCAAGTTCTTTCCTACATACCAGCAATGAACAATATAAAATTAAAATTAAAAATGCACAAACATTTAGCACATTAAAAAGTACTAAGGAAGAAATCTAAAAAAATATGTATAAAGAACTAAAAAAACTGATGAAAGAAATCAAAGAACTAAATAAATGAAGAAATATTCCATATTCATAGATAGGAACGCTCAGTATTGTTAGGATGACAGTTATTCCAACCTTGAGGTATAGAATCATTACTATATCAATCAAAATCTCAGCATGTTGGGCGCCTGGGTGGCTCAGTTGGTTGAGCGACTGCCTTCCGCTCAGGTCATGATCCTGGAGTCCCGGGACTGAGTCCCACATCGGGCTCCCTGCTCAGTGGGGAGTCTGCTTCTCCCTCTGGCCCTGTTCCCTCTCGTGCTCTCTATCTCTCATTCTCTCTCTCTCAAATAAATAAATAAAATCTTAAAAAAAAAAATCTCAGCATGTTATTTTGTAGACATTGACTGATTCTGAAGTTCATATGGAAAGGCAAATGACCCAAAATAAATCCACACAATACTGAAGATAAAGAAGTTGGAGCACTAACACTCTCTGACTTCAAGATTTACTACAAGGATACAGTAATCAAGACTCTGTGTACTGTCAAAAGAATAGACAGATCAATGAAACAGAATACAATGCTCAGAAATAGATCCACACAAATACAGCCAACTGATCTTTTACAAAAGAACAAATACAATTCAGTGAAGAAAGATGTCATTCAACAAATGCAGGTGGAACAACTGGATATCCACATTAAAAAAATGAATCTAGAGACAGGCTTTAAACTTTTTAAAAAAATTCAAAATTCATCACAAACCTAAATGTACAATGCAAAACTAAAAGACTTCTAGAAGATAAAACAGAAGAAAGTCTAGGTAACTTTGGGCTCGGGAATGATTTCTTAAGAAAAATTAAACCTGTTAAGTCAGATGTCATTAAAAATTTCTGCTATGCAAAAAACACTCTTAAGAGAATAAAAAGACTAGGCACAGACTAGGAGAAAATTTGGAAAACACATACATGATAAATGACTTAAATCTAAAATATACAAAGAACTCTTAAAACCTAACAGTAGAAAGCAAACAATCCAATTAAAAAACAGAGAAAAGATCTGAACAGACACCTCACAGAAGATATACCGAAAGCTAATAAGCTTATGCGAAGATGCCTAACATCCTATAGCAATCAGGAAATTGCAAATTAAAATAATGAGATACCACTATACACCTATCTGAATTGCTAAAATCCAAAATGCTGACAAAGATGTCTAGCAACAAGAACCTTATTCATTGCTGGTAGGAATAGAAAATGGATCAACCACCTTGGAAGATAATTTGACAGTTTTTTATAAACTTACTCTTACCATATGAACTAGCAATCTTTCTCCTAGATATTTACCCACAGAAGTAGAAAACTTATGTCCACAAGACTCCACACTTGGATGTTCATAGCATATTCTTAATTTTCTCCAACTGGAAGCAACCAAGAGGTCCTTAAAATGTCTTTAAGAGGTGAAAACAAACTGCTATACATCTATACAGTGGATTATTATGCAGTAATCTTTAAAAAATTAAGCTATTAAGCCACAAAAACACATGGAGGAAACTTAAATGCATACTGTGTAGTGAATGAAATAAATGCCTTTTTACTTTCTGTATTTCTGATTTTTTCATACCTGGAGACTTCCTTACTCTGGAGAGTGTGTGTCTCTGTGGCTACCTGTGTCTCCTAGGGTAGCTAATTCCTTACAGGTAGTAAAAATTTACTTGGGAGTATGCCTTTCACATGCAAACTAACCAACCAGAGCACAAACTTAAACTTCCTTCACTCGGCCACTATTCCGTTGCCCTAATCACCCCAGAGCCATATACTAGCAACTAGGGACAGCACTTTGTCACAAAGCCTTCTGAAATTGTTCAAACTTATCAATCCTAAGCCTGCTTACCCTATCCCACCCATTCCTTTCTGCAGAAATCACAGTAAAGTCTCTTGCCCACGTTTTTTCCTTGTTCTTTCTACCTCAAAACAGACGCCAGTGCTTCCCCATGTCAGCCTATGTTGCATGCTGTACCTCCAGTAAGTATAAAAATGTCTCCCTTCCTGACAGTCATCTCTGTGTCTGTGTCTTACCATACCTGATTAAAACAAATCCTGGGTCAATTTTTTAAAAAGCCACTCTGAAGAGGCTACATACTGTATGATTCCAACTCTATGACATTGTGTAAAAACAAAACTATAAAGACAACGAAATTATCAATGGATGCCATGGAATAGGAGGGAGAGATGAATGGTTGGAGCACAGGGGACCTTTAGGGCAGTAAAATTATTCTGTATGATGTTGTGATGGTGTGACATGATGCTATATGACACATGACATTATGCGTTTTATAAACTCATACAACTATACAACACAAAGAGTGATTCCAAATGGAAATTATGAGCCTCAACATCAATGTTGATTAATAGACTATAACAAAAGTACCATACTCCTATACAAGATATTAATCATAGGGGAAACTGATCAAATAAGGGGGTCCACTTCATCTAAAGGATAGTTCAAGTTCAGTATTTCCTTGATGATTTTCTATCTGGATGATCTATCCAATGTTGAAAGAGAGGTAATGAAGTCCATTACTATTGTTGTATTTCCGTCGATTTCTCCCTTCATATCTGCTGTTCTTTTAATACTCTGAGATGCTCCAGTGTTGAACACGTATATATTTACAATTGTTATGCCTCTTGATGAACTGACCTTCTCTTGTTAAAGCTTTTCACTTAAAGTATATTTTGTCTGATAGAAGTACAGTTGCCTTATATTTTGGTTTTCATTTGTATGGAACATCTTTTTCCATTCCTTCACTTTTATCCTATGTATGTCCTTAATACTGAAGTGAGTCTCCTATAAGCCGCACATAATTAGGTCTTATTCTTACAATCTTTCAGCAACGCTAGCTATGCCTTCAATTTGAGAATTTAATCCACTTACATTTAAATAATTATTGATAGTTAAGGTCTTATTATTGCCAATTTATTGATAGTTAAGGTCTTATTATTGCCAGGTTTTCTGGCTGTTTTGTAGTGCACTTGTTCCTTTCTTCCTCTTTGGCTATCTTCCTTGTGAATTGATGATTATTTGTAGTACTATGCTTTGACTCCCTTCTCTTTATCTTTTCTGTATCTACTATTGATTTTGCTGTTTGGTTACCACAAGGTTTACATAAACCATCTTACAGATATAATAGTCTATTTTATACTGATGAATCAATTTAGAATGCATACAAACTCTACTCTTTTATCCCCATGCATACATTTCATTTTTCGTGTCATCCTTTGCACAGGGCCATGTTAATCTTCTCTGTATCATGCCAATTTTTAAGTATATGTGCTGCCGAAGTGAGCACACACATTTCATTTTTCATGTCACCATTTGCCATTTTTTAATGAGTATACAATAACAAATGATTGTAGCTATGATTATTTTTAATACTCTTGTCCTTTAACTGTTATATTAAAAACAAATGGTTACATATTACAGTATTCAAGTAACAGAATTTGAGTATATACGTACCTTTACTAATGTGTTTTATATTTTCATATTTTTTCATGTTATTAATTAGTGCCATTTTATTTAAGCTTAAGTAACTCCTTGTAGCATTTCTTGTAAGACAGGTGAAGTGGTAGTTTTTTGTTCATCTGGGAAAGTCTCTCTCTTCCATTTCTGAAGCAAAGCTTGGCTGGATAACATTATTAGTTGGCAGCTTATTTCTTTCAGCATCAGAATATATACACCCACTCTTTCCTGGCCTGCAAGGTTAAATCCACTGATAGCCTCATGTGTGTTTCCTTGTAGATGAGGACTTTTTTGTCTTCCTGCTTTAAAATTTTGTCTTTATTGGACAGTTTTATTATAATGCATCTTGGAGAAGATCTCTTTGGGTTAAATCTAGGAACCTATGAGCTTCCTAAACTTGATTGTCCAAATTGTTCCTCAGATTTGGGAAGTTCTCAGTCATTATTTCTCTAAATAAGCTTTCTGTCCCTTTCTCCATCTCTTCTCCTTCCAGGACTCCACAATGTATAAATTGCTTTTCTTCATGGTCTCCCTTAATTCATATAGGCTTTCTTAACCATTTTAATTTTTTTCTTTGTTCTTCTCTAACTAAATAGTTTGAAATGGCCTGTCTTCGAGTTCACAGTTTCTCTCTTTTGGTTGATCAAGTCTACTGCTGATGCTATGTATTTCACTTTTCATTACTTAATTGTATTATTAAGTTCCAGTATTTCTGTTTCATTCTTTTTTTATTTCTAACTCACTGAAGTGTCATTTTGTCTGCATATCATTTTATTAATTTCATTGCATTCTCTATCTGTATTTTCTTGCAGCTTACTCAACCTCCTTGCCATTATTTTGAATTCTCTATCAGGGAAAACATAGATCTCCATTTCTTTAGACTCAGATACTGGAAAATTGTATTCCTTGGAGGGAGGGGTCATGTTTCCTTGATTTTTTTAGAAGATGTATTCAGAAGACTTACATTGCTTGGAGGGGGAGACAAAGGAGTCACTGGAGAGAGTGGTGAGTGGATGGAGGGGGAGCAATGGAAATGTTTGAGAACTGATTGGTATGCTGCTAAATAAAAAGAAATTGTTCTAAATGTTATTCAAAATCCAGATGCATAAAAGAAAATATTGAAGCCACGATGAAAATGGGCACAGTCTTAGAAATAGAGTTAAAAAAAAAAATTCCCTAAAAGAAAAGCCTAAGCCTACATGGCTTCTTTGGTGAGATGTTTTTTGTTTGTTTGTCTTAATAATACCAATCCTTCAGAAACCCCTTCAGAAAATAAAGGACAGAACACTTCTCAATTCATTCAATGAAGCCAGGAATGCCCCAATATTAAAACTAGAAAAAGACATCATAAAAGTTACAGACCAAAATACCCATGAACATAGAGGTACAAATCTTTAAAAAAAAAAAAAGCAAACCAGGAGAGCCTGGCTGGCTCAGTCAGTAGAGTGTGCAACCCTTGATCTCAGGGTAATGAGTGAATTCCAGCTCCATGTTGGACACAGAGGTCACTAAAACAAAAAGCAAACCAGGGGCACCTGGCTGGCTCAGTCAGTGAAGCATGTGACTCTTGACCTTGGTGTCATGAGTGCAAGCCCCAGGTCAGGACAGAATTTACTTAAAAAAAATTGCAAACCAAATTCAGCAACTAACAAAAAAGATTATAAAACATGACCAAAGGTATTTATCCCAAGAATGCAAGATTGGTTTACAGCTAAAAGCCAATTAATACAATATACCTTACTAAAAGAATAAAGAACAAAAATCTCATGATGATGTTTTATCATGAATGATAAAAAAGCACTTGACAAACATTAAAGATTTTTAAAAAAATGCTCAACAATGGAAGATTAGAATTTCCTTATCATGATAAAGAGCATTTACAAAAGATTCTACAGTTAACATTATTCTTAACAGTGAAATATTGAATTCTTTTTCCCTAAGATAAGGAGTAAGACAAAGATTTTTTTTTTAAAGATTTTATTTATTTGAGAGAGAATGAGAGATAGAGAGCACGAGAGGGAAGAGGGTCAGAGGGAGAAGCAGACTCCCCGCTGAGCAGGGAGCCCGATGTGGGACTCAATCCTGGGACTCCAGAATCATGACCTGAGCCGAAGGCAGTCGCTTAACCGACTGAGCCACCCAGGCGCCCCAAGACAAAGATTTTTGATGCTACAATATTCATTTATCTTTTACATTATTTTCGATCCAATGTTAAAAGACAAGATACGAAAGGATTATAAACTGAAACACAAACACACAAATGGTGTTTATTTGCAAATGACATTAACTATGTGTTTAAAACAGGGATTAGAGAACTACAGTCTGCAGTTTGCCTACAAAATACAAAGAGCACGTAAATTTGTAAATACAGTACTACTGATTCACACCCCTGCCCATTAATTTATGTAATATTGCCAATAAATGCTTTCATGTCAGAGTTGAATAACAGGGGGGTAGTGGTGCTGACTCCTGCACAGTCGAAAAGCTGTGTGTAACTATTGACTCCCCCCAAACTAAACTACTAATCACCTACTGTTGACTGGAAGACATACTGATGACAAACAGTTGATTAACATATGTTAATGTTATATGTTATATACTGTATTCTTACAATAAAGTAATCTAGAGAAAAGAAAATGTTATTAAGAAAATCATAAGAGAAAATAAATTTATAGTATTATATTGTATTTATTGGGGGTAAAAAAGGAATGCAAGGGTACCCATGCAGGTTAAAACATTTTGTTTAAGGGTCAACTGTACTTGCAAAAGATACCACATGGCCATAGTCCTGAGATTGTTACCATTTGATCCTTTAAGAAAAAGTCTGACAACTGGATGCAGAAAACACAAAGTGACTTACAAAATATTATAAGGCTATATATTATAAAACTAATAAGCAGGTTTGGGGAGGTCACTGATACAGCTAATACACAAAAGTCAATTCTATTTCTATACACTATAGGCAGACTATGAAAATGAAAACACTAATAAAACACTTTGACTTACAACAGAATGAAAAACAATACACCTAGAAATAAATTTAACAACACAGTATAAGGCACCTGGTGGTTCAGCCGGTTAAGCGTCTGCCTTCGGCTCAGGTCATGATCTTGGGGTCCTGGGATAGAGCCGCACATCAGGCTCCCTGCTCAGTGGGGAGTCTGCTTCTCCTTCTGTCCCTGCCTCCCACTATTGTACTCTTTCTTACTCTCTCAAATAAAATCTTCAAAAAATAGTATAATACCTGTACAATAAAAACCAAAAAAGGATGCTGAGAGAAAATGCAGATGTAAATTAATGGAGAGATAGTAGACTCAATATTGTTAAGAAGGCATTTCTGCCCCTCATTGTTCTACATATTCAACAAAAATTCCTAGTAAAATCCCAGGAGGCTTTCTTGTAGAAAATGACAAAAGAATCCTGAATTTTATGGGGAAATATAAAGAACCTCTAATAGCCAAACACTTTTGAAAGATAATATAGAGAAATTACACTACAAGATTTAAAAATTTATAAACTACGGTAATTCAGACAGTCTGGTATTGGCATAAGGATAGCCATAATCTCAATGAAATAGAAAGTTCAAAAAGAAACCCTTATATTTGTGGTAAACTAATTCTTTTTTTTTTTAAGATTTTATTTATTTGACAGAGATACAGCGAAAGAGAAAACACAAGGAGAGGGAGTTGGAGAGGGAGAAGCAGGCTTCCCGTGGAGCAGAGAACACGATGTGGGACTCCATCCCAGGACCCTGGGATCATGACCTGAGCCGAAGTCAGACACTTAATGACTGAGCCGCCCAGGTGCCCCTATGGTAAAATAATTCTTGACGAAGGTGCCAATAACTCAATGAGAAAAGTCTAGTCTTTTCAACAAATTGTACTGATATATTTAGACAACCACATGCAAAAAGAAAAATAACTAAGATCCATGCCTCACACCATATGTAAAAGTTAATTAAAATGGATCACATACAAAAGTATAAGAGCTAAAACAATAGAAATCCTCTAAGGAAACACAGGACAAAATATTTGTGACTTGGGGTTGACTAAAAATTTCTTAGTTTGACATCAAAAACAAACATTAAATGAAAAAAATTCATAAACTGTACTTCATTATAATTTAAAAACCTTGCTATGCAAAAGATATTTTTAAGAAAATGAAAAGATGTTCCAAATACATTCCAAAATGACTACACTGGGAGAAAATATTTACAAATTAGATATCTGATAAAGGACTTCCATCAAACATATAAAAAACTCTCACAATTTAATACTCAATACTAGGAAGGCAAACAACCCAGTTATAAAAATTTGCAAAAGTTGAATATTTTAACAAAGAAAATTTACCAGTTAACAACTGGTAAGCACATAAAAATATGTTGTAACATCTTTAGTCAAGGACAAACTAAAACCATAGTAAAATACCACTATACAACCCAATAATGGGTATAATGAAAGTAACTGACAATACCAACTTTTGATAAGGATGTACAGAAAATGCAACAGTCCTACATTGTTGGTGAAAATGTAAAATGTTATAGTTACTTTGGAAAACAGTTTGGCAGTTTCTTGAACTATGAAATATAAACCTAGCATACAAACCATCAGTTCCACTCACTATGTATTTCTCCAGTTGAAATAAAGACAAATATCCATAGAAGGATTTGCATGTGAATCATCATAGTTGCATTAATCATAACAGCCCCTACAATGAAAACTGTCCAAATACTTATTAAGTGGGGAATGGATAAACAACATGGGGTAGACCTATATAATGGAATATAATTCAGGAATAAAAAGGAATTACTGATCAGTAATACAACAAAGATTTACCTCAGAAACATTATGCTAAGGAAAAGAAACCAAACAAAAGACTAGACATTACATTATTTCATATATATCAAATTTCTAGAAAAGGGAAATCTACACATATACAATGCACTTCACGTATTGCCTGACTGAGAGTGTGAGCAAGGACTGACTGCAAACAGCACACAGATCTTTTTGGAGGGATAAAAGCATTTTAAAATCCAATTATGGTAATGGTTACACAACTCTTATAAATTTACTAAAAATGATTGAATTGGGGGTGCCTGGGTGGCTCAGTCAGTTAAGCAGCTGCCTTTGGCTCAGGTCATGATCCTGGGTTCCCAGGATCAAGCCCTGCATCAGGCTCCCTGATCAGTGGGGGAGTCTGTTTCTCCCTCTGACCCTCCTCTCCCACCTTGTGTTCTCACTTTCCCTCTCTCTCAAATAAATAAATAAGATCTTTAAAATAAAATAAAATAAGGGGGGAGGAGCAAGATGGTGGAGGAGTAGGAGACCTAAATTTCGCCTGGTCCCAGGAATTCAGCTAGATAGGGATCAAACCATTCTGAACACCTACGAACTCAACAGGAGATCGAAGAAAAGAATAGCAGCGACTCTCTGAACAGAAAAGTGACCACTTTCTGGAAGGTAGGACGTGAGGAGAAGTGAATCCGAGGCCATACACAGGAGGATAGACGGCAGGGGAGGGAGCCTCCATCAGCCAGGTACCGGCAAGTAATAGAACAGCAGAGCACAAAATCGGAACTTTTAGAAGTCGGCTCCGCTGAGGGACATCGCTCCAGCGGCTAAGCGGTGGAGGTGGGGAGTGGGGGGTGGGGGCGGTGGAACCCTTGCTGGGACAGTGTGGTCTCAGGACACTTGGGGTCATGGAAAGACTGGGGGAGCCTGAGTGCGGCAGAGCTTCCAGGTATGGGAGCGGGGAAGCCGGCTGCAGAGACAGAGCTGAGGAGTGGGCTCGCAGCTTGGGGTTGCCATAAACTGTGATCCGTGGTACAGTCGGGCCACTGCACTTTCAGCAGAGACCCAACAAGCGGCAGATCCAGGGAGATTCCCCTTCCTCCCCTGGGAGGAATGGCATGGGAGCGCACTGCAGGGATCTGCTGGGTTTGGATACTCCAAATGGGGTTGTGTGCCAGAGATAGAAACGCTTGGTCACAGGCCGAGTGAGCACAGAGTGCGGCCGGAGACCGGGGAGAGGGGAGTGATTGACTGCTTTTCTTTGGGGGCGCACTGAGGAGTGGGGCCCCAAGTTCTCGGCTCCTCCGGGCCTGAGATTAGGAAGCCACCATTTTCACTCTCGTCCTCCAAAGCTGCATGGAAAGCTTGCAGGGAACAAAAGTGCCAGAGAGCAAACCCGAGCAGATGACTTAGCCCAGACCGGCAAAGACATTTGGGAACCTCAGCAACAGGCCCCTCCCCCAGAAGATCAGCAGGAACAGCCAGCCAAGACCAAGTTTACCAATCAATGAGAACGGCAGAACGCCAGCACTAGGGGAATACAGCACATAGAATTCATGGCTTTTTTCCCCGATTCTTTAGTCCTTCAAAGTTAATTTTTTTAATTTTCTTTTTCTTTTGAATTTTTTTTCCCTTTTTTCAAACATCTTATCAATCCCTTTTTTAAAAATCTTTTTTATTTTTCATTTTTAGAGTCATATTCTATCCCTTTATAAAAGTTAACCTTATTTTTGGTTTATATAAAAGTTGTTCTCTCTTTAAAATTTTGGGATAGTTTCTTCTAGCAGACCAAATTATACCCTAAATCTCTGGTGTATGGCTTTGTTCTAGTCTGCTGCCTGATCACATTCTCTCCCTTTCTTTTTTTTAATTTCTCTTCTTTTGTCTTTCAACCAACTTCTTATCAATTCCTTTTATAAAATCTTTTATACTTTTCATCCTTACAGTCATATTCCATTCCTTCATCGTATTTACCCTTATTTTTGTACATATATAAGCTTTTCTTTCTTTAAAATTTTGGGAGGCAGTTTCCTCTAACGACCAAAATATGCCCAAAATCTAGTGTGTGGCACTGATCTATTCACCAGCCTGATCATATTTGATCATATATTTTTTTTTATCTTTTTCTTTTTCTCTCTTTCTTTACCCTGGTTTCAGGTCTCTTCTGATTTGTTTAGCATATATTTCTCTAGGGTCATTGTTACCCTGTTATCATTTTGTTCTCTAATTTATCTATTCTCCTCTGGGCAAAATGACAAGATGGAAAAAAATCACCTCAACAAAAAGAACAAGAGGCAGTACCGACTGCCAGGGACCTAAACAATACGAACGTTAGTAAGATGTTGGAACTAGAGTTCAGAATAACGATTATAAACATACTAGCTGGGCTTGAAAAAAGCATGTAAGATATTAAAGAAACTCTTTCTGGAGAAATTAAAGAACTAAAATCTAATCAAGTCGAAATCAAAAAGGCTATTAATGAGGTGCAATCAAAAATGGGGGCTCTAACTGCTAGGATAAATGAGGCAGAAGAGAGAATTAGTGATATAGAAGACCAAAAAGAGATAAACAACTACTGGATCATGAGGGCAGCATTAGAGAGATAAGTGATACCATAAGACGAAACAATATTAGAATAATTGGGATCCCAGAAGAAGAAAGAGAGAGAGGGACAGAAGGTATATTGGAGCAAATTATAGCAGAAAACTTTCCTAATTTGGGGAAGGAAACAGGCATCAAAATCCAGGAGGCACAGAGAACCCCCCTCAAAATCAATAAAAATAGGTCAACACCCTGATATCTAATAGTAAAACTTACATGTCTCAGAGACAAAGAGAAAATCCTGAAAGCAGCTCAGGACAAGAGATCTATAACCTACAATGGTAGAAACATTAGATTGGCAATAGACCTATCCACAGAGACCTGGCAGGCCAGAAAGGACTGGCATGATATATTCAGAGCATTAATGAGAAAAATATGCAGCCAAGAATACTATATCCAGCTAGGCTGTCATTGAAAATAGAAGGAGAGATAATAAGCTTCCAGGACAAACAAAAACTAAAGGAATTTGCAAACATGAAACCAGCCCTACAAGAAATACTGAAAGGGGTCCTCTAAGCAAAGAGAGAGCCTAAAAGTAACATAAACCAGAAAGGAACACAGACAATATACAGTAACAGTCACCTTACAGGCAATACAGTGGCACTAAATTCATATCTTTCAATAGTTACCTTAAATGTAAATGGGCTAAATGCCCCAATCAAAAAACACAGGCTATCAGATTGGATAAAAAGCAAGACCCATCGATATGCTGTCTGCAAGAGACTCATTTTAGACCCAAAGACGCCTCCAGATTGAAAGTGAGGGGGTGGAAAACCATTTACCATGCTAATGGACACCAAAAGAAAGCTGGGGTGGCAATCCTTATATCAGACAAATTAGATTTTAAACCAAAGACTATAATAAGAGATGAGGAAGGACACTATATCATATTTAAAGGGTCTATCAAACAAGAAGATCTAACAACTGTAAATATCTATGCCCCTAACATGGGAGCAGCCAATTATATAAGCTAATTAATAACAAAAGCAAAGAAAAACATCAACAACAATACAATAATAGTAAGGGATTTTAACACCCCCCTCACTGAAATGGACGGATCATCTAAGCAAAAGATCAACAAGGAAATAAAGACTTTAAATGACACACTGGACCAAATGGACTTCACAGATATATTCAGAACATTCCATCCCAAAGCAACAGAATACACATTCTTCTCTAGTACCCATGCTCTAGTCCAGAATAGATCACATCTTAGGTCACAAATTGGGTCTCAACCGGTACCAAAAGCTTGGGATCATTCCCTGCATATTTTTGGACCACAATGCTTTGAAACTAGAACTCAATCACAAGAGGAACATCGGAAAGAACTCAAATACATGGAGGCTAAAGAGCATCCTACTAAAGAATGAATGGGTCAACTAGAAAATTAAAGAAGAATTAAAAAAATTCATAGAAACCAATGAAAATGAAAATACAACCGTTCAAAATCTTGGGATGCAGCAAAGGCAGTCCTAAGAAGAAAGTATATAGCAATACAAGATTTCTCAAGAAACAAGAAAGGTCTCAAATACACAACCTAAACCTACACCTAAAGGAGCTGGAGAAAGAACAGCAAATAAAGCCTAAACCCAGCAGGAGAAGAGAAATAATAAAGAGCAGAGCAGAAATCAATGAAATAGAAACCAAAAGAACAGTAGAACAGATCAACGAAACTAGGAGTTGGTTCTTTGAAAGAATTAATAAGACTGATAAACCCTTGGCCAGACTTATCAAAAAGAAAAGAGAAACAACCCAAATAAATAAAATCCTGAATGAAAGAGGAGAGATCACAACTAACACCAAAGAAATACAAATAATTATAAGAACATATTATGAGCAACTATATGCCAGCAAATTAGATAATCTAGAAGAAATGGATGCATTCCTAGAGATGTATAAACTACCAAAACTGAACCAGGAAGAAATAAAAAACCTGAACAGACCTATAACCAAGGAAATTGAAGCAGTAATAAAAAAAAAAATCCCAACAAAGAAGAGCCAAGGGCCAGATGGGGAATTCTCCCAAACATGTAAAGAAGAATTAATACCTATTCTTCTGAAACTGTTCCAAAAAATAGAAATGGAAGGAAAACTTCCAAACTCGTTTTATGAGGCCACCATTACCTTGATCCCCAAACCAGACAAAGACACCATAAAAAAGAATTACAGACCAATATCCCTGATAAACATGGATGCAAAAATTCTCACCAAAATACTAGCCAATAGGATCCAACAGTACATTAAAAGGATTATTCACCACGACCAAGTGGGATTTATTCCTGGGCTGCAAGGTTGGTTCAACATCCGCAAATCAATCAATGTGATACAATACATTAATAAAAGAAAGAACAAGAACAATATGATCCTCTCCATAGATGCAGAAAAAGCATTTGACGAAGTACAGCATCCTTTCTTGAGTAAAACTCTTCAGAGTACAGGGATAGAGGGTACATACCTCAATATCATAAAAGTCATCTATGAAAAACGCACAGCGAATATCATTCTCAATGGGGAAAAACAGAGCTTTCCCCCTAAGGTCAGGAACACGGCAGGGATGTCCACTATCACCACTGCTATTCAACATAGTACTAGACGTCCCAGCCACAGCATCAGACAACAAAAAGAAATAAAAGGCATCCGAATCAGCAAAGAGGAAGTCAAACTCTCATTCTTTGCAGATGATATGATACTTTACGTGGAAAACCCAAAAGACTCCACCCCAAAACTGCTAGAACTCATACAGGAATTCAGTAAAGTGGCAGTATATAAAATCAATGCACAGAGGGGCGCCTGGGTGGCTCAGTCGTTAAGCGTCTGCCTTCGGCTCAGGTCGTGATCCCAGGGTCCTGGGATAGAGCCCCGTGTTGGGCTTCCTGCTCCGCGGGCAGCCGGCTTCTCTGTCTCCCACTCCCCCTGCTTGTATTCCCTCTCTCGCTGTGTCTCTGTCAAATAAATAAAATCTTTAAAAAAAACAAAAGATGCTCAGTAAGGCCAGGAGATGATGCATGAACAGAGTGAGAGTTTCAACAGAGACAAATAAGAAAGTACCAAACAGAAATCACAGAAATGAAGGGGAGCCTGGGTGGTTCAGTTGTTTAAGTGTCTGCCTTTGGCTCAGGTCATGATCCCAGGGTCCTGGGATCAAGCCCCACATCAGGCTCCCTGCTCAGTGAGGAGCCTGCTTCTCCCTCTCCTGCTCCCCCTGCTTGTGCTCCCTCCCTCTCTGTCAAATAAATAAATAAAATCTTAAAAAAAAAAACCCACAGAAATGAAAATAGAATCACAGAACTAAAAAATTTAACACAGAGGTTCAACAGCAGACTAATGAAGTGGGCAGAGGAATTCATACAGCTGACGAAAAGGGGAAAAAATAATAATAAAGATGTGTAAGAGATTTAAGGGATGAAAATCAAGTGGGGACTACAACACCCCCACTTTTGTCAATGCATAGGTAATCAAGACATAAAATGAGTAAGTAAAACACTGAACTTAAGCAACATGTTAAATCAGATAGACTTAACAGTCATAGAATACTCCACACAAAAGTAAAATATTTTTCTGAAGCCCACATAAAACATTCTCCAAGATAAATCATAAAGGGAACAAAAGAAGTCTTGAGAAATTTTAAGAAAACTGAAATCATAGCAAGCATATTCTCCAACCACAATAGTATGAAACTAGAAAACAAGAAATTAGAAATCAATCACAAGAAGAAAACTATAAAATTTACTTATATGTGGGCAGTAAACAATACACTCACAACCAAACAATGGGTCAAAGAAGAAATCAAAAGAGAAATTTAAGGGGCACCTGCCTGGCTCAGTCAATGGAGAATGCAACTCTTGATCTTGGGGTTGTGGATTTGAGCCCCACATTGGGTGTAGAGATTACGTAAAAATAAAATCTTAAAAAAAAAATAAACAAATAAATAAAATCTTTAAAAAGAGAGAAAATTTTAAAAATACTGAGACAAATGAAAATGGAAAAAAAACCCACCAAAACTATAACACCAGTCTAAGAGGGAAGATTATAGCAATAATCACTTAGATTAAGAAACAAAGATTCATTTTTTTAAAAGATTTTATTTATTTGACAGAGATAGGGAGCACAAACACGGGGAGAGGCAGAGGGAGAAGCAGAAGGCAGATGCTTAACAAACTGAGCCACCCAGGCGTCCCAAGAAACAAAGATTTCAGATAGAATTCTGGAGAAGATGGTGGAGTTGGAGGATCCTAAGATCACTTCCTCCCACAGATATACCTAGATAACACCTACATTAATGTAAATAATCTAAAAAATGAACTCAGGACTGGCAGAACAGACTCTCCACAGGTGGATGTAGAGAAGAGGCCACATCAAAAGTAGTAGGAAAGGCAGAGACTTGGTCAGGAACCAAGCTGACCTGCAGACCTGCAGACCTGTCCATGAGAGGGAGGTACACCACAGGCACTGAGAGGGGAGAGGAGCAGATCCCACACCAGGCACTCTAGGCATGGGGGACCTACATTGGGAAGATGAATCCCCATAGCATTTAGCTTTGAAAACCATAGGGAGATAACTTTGCAAGTTCTTACAATGAGTGGGGCTTAACACTGGGAATTTTAAAAATCAATAGCTGGGCTCTGAAAGAAACTGAATCCCCGCCCTAAGAAAAACACTGTAACAAACAGCCATACTGAAATCCAGCATACAAGCAGTGGTGTGTGAGAGGCACCTGGGGTATTTGGAAAGGATTTATTAGTTAATTTCAGAAAGTGTACTGGAAGGGCAGGGATCTTCAGACTTCTCCAGGAACAAAGGAGCTGGTGGGCACCATTTACCGTCTCTGACCCCCAACTTAGATACATGGACACCTGTGGGACCAACGCAAACACTCTCTACCTAGCATGCTAACAGTGCCTTCCCCCGGACTGCTCTCCTGTGGATCCGCCCACTCCAACCTGTCTGTAGCAGGCGTCCATCCAAAGCATTGCCAGAACCTGACACTGTGCAGGCAGCCCAAACAGAAACTAGCACTACTCCAAAGTGACTCTTGCCCTGGGGAGAAAAGCTAACCACAGACACCAGTTCAACTGCAGCCCCAGCAGTGGGCTGGGGGCAGACATCTGGTCTGACTGCAGGCCTTGCCCACCAAAAAAGCTTCTCAGGGATCAACACAGGGAGAGTGCCCTGAATATGGTGCTGCCACAGCTCTGGCAAACGCCTGGTCTGACCCAAGTCAAGCCCAAGGTAGCCCCAAACTGGCCCATTAACACAGAGACCAAACCCTGCTCACAACAGAGCCACTGCAGATGACTAGATTGAAGGCAAACACGGCTGAGCCACAAGAGTAGGGGACACACAACTAAAGTGCCCTTGAACTGAATTCCCCTGAACTTTACTCCCCTGCAGTGCCAGATTCTAGTGAACAGGGGACGTTATATGGCAGGACACTACAGGAGCTCTTCTTCATAAGGCCACAACTTTCAAGGGCAGGAGACATAGCTGACTTTCCTAACACAGAGAAACAAACAAAGAGACAAAATGAGGAGATGGAGGAATATGTCCTAAATGAACGAACATGACAAAACCGTAGTAAGAGAGCTAAATGAAATGGAGATAAGTAAAATACCTAAGAATTCAAAGTGGTGGTCATAAAGATACTAATTAGACTTGAGAAAGGAATGGAGGACCTCAGTGAGACACTTAACAAAGAGAGAAAACATAAAAAAGAACGAATCAGAGATGAAGAACCTAATAACTGATATTAAAAATACACTACATGGAATAAATAGGAGACTAGAGGAAGCAGAAGAGTGGATCAGCAACCTGGAGTAATGGAAACAACAAAGCTGAACAGGAAGAAGAAAAATAATAATAAATAAAAATACACTAAGGGAACTCAGCAACACCATCAGACATAGTAACATTTGCAGTATAGAGATCCCAGAAGGGGAAGAGACAGAGAAAGGAGAAAATTTACTTGAAGAAATAATAGCTAAAAACTTCCTAAATCTGGGAAAGGAAACAAAAATTCAGATCCAGGAGACACAGAGATCCCTCAGCTAAATCAACCCAAGGAGGTCCACACCAAAACACATAATTTAAATGCAAAAAAAGAGTGATAGAGAATTTTAAAAGTAGCAAGAGAAAAGAAAACAGTTACATACAAGGGAAACCTATAAGGCAATGAGCTGATTTTCAACAGAATCTTTGCAGGCCAGAAGGGAATGGCATGATACATTCAAAGTACTAAAAGAAAAAACCTGCAGCCGAAAATACTCCATTCAGCAAGGCTATTATTCAAAATAGAAGGAGAAATAAACTTTCCCAGACAAACAAACCTTAAAGGAATTCATCACCACTAAACCTGCTTTATAAGAAATGTTAGAGAGGAGGACTCTTTGAGCAGAAAGGAAAGACCATCAACAGGAATAAGAAAAGTAGGAAGCACAAAAGCAGTAAAATTAAGTACATCTATGAAAATTAGTCAAGGGATTTACAAAATAAAAGGATGTAAAATATGACACCATATACCTAAAACATGGGGGGGGTGGAGATGAGTAAAAATTTAGTAATTTTAGAATGGGTTCAAACTTAAGTGACTATCAACTTCATATAGACTGCTATATGCAGATGATGTTCTATATAAATCTAATGGTAACCAAAAATCAAAAACTAGTAATAAATATGCAAAAAAAAACCCAAAACCCACCCCACGTAGGAACCCAAGTATATCCCTAACAAAAGCCAGCAAACAGTGAGAGAAGAAACATCAACTACAAAAACAAGTAACAATATCAATACATACATACCTTTCAATAATTACTTTGATTGTAAATGGACTAAACTTTGAATGTAAGTGGACTAAATGCTCTAATCAAAAGACAGAGGGTGATGAAATGAATAAAAACACAAGACCCACCTACACACTGCCTACGAGAGACTCATTTCAGACCTAAAGACACATTCAGATTGAATGTGAAGGGATAAAAAAGCATTTATCCCCAAACAGAATTGAAAAGAAAGCCAGGGTAGCAATACTTATATTGGGCAAAATAAATTCTAAAACAAAGGCTGTAACAACAGGTAAAGAAGGAAACTACACAATCATAAAGGGAATACTCCAATAAGAAGATATAACAATTGTAAGTATTTATGCACCCAACATGGGAGCACATAAACACATAAAGCAGCTAACAACAAACAAAAGGAGTAACCAATAGTGATACAATAATAGTAGGGAACTTTCACACCCCACTTACATCAATGGACAGATCATCTAAACAGAAAATCAACAAGGAAACAGTGTATTTGAATGATACATTGGACCTGATGGCTCTAACATATATTGGGGAACACTACCATCCTAAAATAGCGAAATACAAATTCTTTTCAAGGGCACATGAAACATTCTCTGGAATAGGTTACATGTTAGACCACAAAACAAGTTTCAACAAATTCAAAAAGACTTAAGTCCTGTCATGCATCATTTCTGACCACAACTCTATCAAAACAGAAATCAACCACAGGAAAAAATGTGGACAGAACACAAATACATCGAAGCTAAATAACATGCTAATAAACAATGAATGGGTCAATCAAAAAAATAAAAAAGGAAATTTAAAAAAATACATAGAGACAAAAGAAAATGAAAAAACAGCAGTCCAAAATCCTTAGGATGTAGCAAAAGCTGTGCTAAAAGGAAAGTTCACAGCAAAACCGGCCTATCGCAAGAAGCTAGAAAAAACTCAACCTAACCGTACACCTTTAGAAGCTAGAAAAAGGAAGAATAAACAAAGCCAACAGCCAGTAGAAGGAAGGAAATAATAAAGATTAGAGCAGAAATAAATGAAATAAAAACTAAAAAAACCAATAGAACAGATCAATGAAACCAGGTTCTTTGAAAAGATCAAAAAAACTGATAAACCTTTAGCCAGGCCCATCAAAAGAAAAAGAGAGAGAGGACTCAAACAAAATCAGAAATGAAGAGAGAAAAAACAACCAACACCAACAAAATACAAAGAGGTATAAGAGAATATTATGAAAAATTATATGCCAACAAACTGGACAACCTAGAAGAAATGGATAAACTCCTAGAAACATATAACCTGCCAAAACTGAATCATGAAGAAATAGAAAATTTGAACGGACCAATTACCAGCAATCAAATTAAAAAACTCCCAACAAACAAAAGTCCAGGGCTAGACAGCTGCATAGATGGATTCTACCCAATATTTAAAGAAAATCAATATCTACCTCTTTCAGACTATTCCAAAAAATGGAAGAGGAAGGAAAGCTTACAAATTCATTCTATGAGGCCAACATTACCCTGATACCAAAACCAGATAAAGATACCACAAAAAAAAAGTGAACTATAGGCCAATATCTCTGATTAACATAGAGGCAATAATATATTAGCAAGCCAAATCCAACATACCTTATATTAGCAAGCCAACAACAATATATTGGCAAGCCAAATCCAACACTCATTAAAAAAAAAACTCACCACAAAGTAAGATTTATTCCTGGGCTGCAAGGATGGCTCAATATTTGCAACCAATCAATGTGATACATCACATCAATAAGAGAAAGGATAAAAACCATATGATTGTTTCAATAGATGTAGAAAAAGCATGTGGCAAGAAACAACCATTCATGATAAAAATCCTCAACAAAATAGGTTTAGGGGAAACATACCTCAACACAGTAAAGGCCATATATGAAAAAACCCACAGCTAACATCATACTCAAGGTGAAAAACTGAGAGCTTTTTCCCTAAGATCAGAAATAAGATAAAGATGTCCACTATCACCACTTTTATTCAAGATAATACTGGAGGTCCTAGTCACAACAATCAGACAACAAAAAGAAATAAAAGCCACCCAAATAATTTAAGGAAGAAGCAAAACCTTCACTATTTGCAGATGACATGATACTATATATAGAAAACACTAAAACCTCCACCAAAAAACTACGAGAACTCATAAATGAATTCAGTAATGACACAGGATACAAAATTTTTTTTTAAGATTTATTTATTTATTTTGAAAGAGTGAGAATGAGAGAGAGAGAGAGAGAAAGTACATGAGAGCAGGAAGGTTTAGAGGGAGAAGAAGGCCCCTCGCCGAGCAGGGAGCCTGATGCGGGACTCGATCCAGGGACTCCAGGATCATAACCTGAGCCGAAGGCAGTTGCTTAACCAACTGAGCCACCCAGGCGCCCAGGATACAAAATTAATGTACAGAAATCCATTGTATTTCTATATACTAATTATGAAGTAGCAGAAAGAGAAACGAAGAAAACAATCCCATTTACACTTACACCAAAAATAATAAAATACCTAGGAATAAACTTAACCAGGGTGAAAGGCCTATACTCTGAAAACTACAAAACACTGATGAAAGAAATTGAAGTTGATACAAAAAAAAGGAAAGATATTCCATACTCACAGGTTGGGAGAATAAAAAAATTTTAAAATGTCCATACTACCAAAAGCAGTCTACAGATTTAATGCAATCCTTATCAAAATACCAACAGCATTTTTCACAAAACTAGAACAAATAATCCTAAAATTTGTATGGAACCACAGAAGATCCCAAAATAGCCAAATCCATCTTGAGAAAAAACAATGCTGGAGGCTTTACACTTTCCAATCTCAAACTGTATTACAAAGCTATAGTAATCAAAACAGAATGGTTATTGGGGCACCTGGCTGGTTGGTAGAGCATGTGACTCTTGATCTCAGGATCTGGAGTTCAAGCCCCACATTGGGTGTACAGCTTAATTTTAAAAACAAAACAAAAGACAGAACGGTTACTAGCATAAAAACAGACTCATACACCAACGGAACAGACTAGAGAGTCCAGACATAAACTCATGCATATATACTCAATTAATTAATGATAAAGGAGGCAAAAATATACAGTAGGGAAAAGACAGTCTCTTCAATAGATGGTATTGGGCCACATGCAAAAGAATGAAACTGGACTCTATCTAACACCATGCACAAAAATCAAATAAAAATGGATAAATAATTGAACGTAAGACGTGAAACCATAAAACTCATAAAAGAAAACACAGAGATTAAGCTCCTAGACCTCCTTCCTGATGATTTTTTGGATTTGACATCTAAAGCAAAACTAAACAAGTGAGATTAGATCAAACTAAAAAGTCAACAAAATGAAAAGGTAAACTATGAAATGGGAGAAAGCATTTGCAAATAATATATAAGGGGTTAATATCCAAAATATACAAAGAACTCCTATGACTCAACAGAAAAAAAGATCCAGGGGCGCCTGGGTGGCTCAGTTGGTTAAGCAACTGCCTTCGGCTCAGGTCATGATCCCAGGGTCCTGGGATCAAGCCCCGCATCAGGCTCCCCGCTCCGCGGGAAGCCTGCTTCTCCCTCTCTCACTCCCCCTGCTTGTGTTCCCTCTCTGGCTGTGTCTCTCTCTGTCCAATCAAATAAAATCTTTTAAAAGAAAAAATAAGATGTAATTTGTGATATCAGTAACAAAGATGTCAACCTATAAAGGAGTAGAGCTTTCATCTGCAATTGAAGTTGGTATCAATTTAAAATAGATTGTTATAACTTTAGGATATTATATGTAATCCCCATGGTAACTACAAAGAAAATTCCTATAGAATACACAAAAGGAAATGAGAAGGGAATCAAAACATGTCCTTACAAAAAAATTACCAGAGCAGAAACACATTAGCAGAAAGTTCTGTATGAACAAGTACAGGGGTAGAAAAACCGAAACTGTGGGGCGCCTGGGTGGCTCAGTCGTTAAGGCATCTGCCTTCGGCTCAGGTCATGATCCCGGGGTCCTGGGATCGAGCCCTGCATCAAGCTCCCTGCTTGGCGGGAAGCCTGCTTCTCTCTTTCCTACTCCCCCTGCTTGTGTTCCCTCTCTCGCTGTCTCTCTCTCTGTCAAATAGGAAAAAAAAAAATTCTGGGTGCCTGGGTGGCTCAGTCGTTAAGCGTCTGCCTTCGGCTCAGGTCATGATCCCAAGGTCCTGGGATCAAGTCCCACATCGGGCTCCCTCCTCGGCGGGAAGCCTGCTCTCCCTCTCCCACTCCTGCTGCTTGTGTTCCTGCTCTCGCTGTCTTTGTCTCTGTCAAATAAATAAATAAAATCTTTAAAAAAAATTTCTTTAAAAAGAAAAAAAGATCCAATTAAAAATTTGACAGAGAATCTCAAAAGACATTTTTCCAAAGACATACAAATGACCTACAGGTAGATGAAAAGGTACCCAACGCCACTAATCATCAGAGAAATGCAAATCAAGGCAAATGTAAAACCACAATGAGGTATCACCACATCTACTAGAATAGCTATTACCAAAAAGTCAAGAAATAACAAGTGTTGGTAAGGATGTGGAAAAAGAGGAACGCTTCTGTACTGTTGGTGGGAATGTAAATTGATATAGCCACTATGGAAAATACCAGTTTCCTCAAAGACTTAACAGAACCACCATATGATCCAGCAATTCCAATTCTGGGTATTTATTGAAGGAAATGAAATTACTATCCTGAAAAGATATCTGTACTCCATGTTCACTGCAGCACTATTTAGAATAGCTAAGTCAGGGATATAACCTACACGTCCGTCAATGAATGAATAGATACGGAAATTGTGTGTGTGTGTTTGTGTGAGGGTACATATACACAACAGAATATTCAGCCTTATAAAAGAAGGAAATTTTGCCACTTCCAACAACATGGATGGACCTTGAGAACATTGTGCTAAATGAAGTAAGTCAGAGAAAGACAAATACTGTATTATCTCACTTATCTCTGGAATCTAAAAAAGAAAAGAGCTAAACTCATAGATACAGAGAACAGACTGGTGGTTGCCAGAGGTGGGGAGTAGAGGGGTGGGGGAAACAGTTACAGGTGGTCAAAAGGTACAAGCTCCTAGCTGTAGGATAAATAAGTCTCAGAGATGTAATGGACAGCAAGTTGACTATAGTTAATTATACTGTATTATATATTTGAAAGCATCTAGGAGAGTAGACCTGTATTCAACAGAAAAAAATTTTGTAACGTTGTGATGGATGTTAAGTTATTGTGGCAATCATTTTGCAATATATACATATATCAAATCACTTTATTGTACATCTAAAACTAATACAATGTTATATGTCAACTTAACTGGATAAAAAAATAGGAGAGTTCTCTCCAGAAACCAACTCTGCTGGCACCTTGATCTTAGACTTTCACCTTCCAGAAGCATGAGAAATTAATTTCTGTTAAGTTACCCAGTCTGTAGTATTCTGTTATGACAGCCTGAGAAGACTAATAAACCCATATTTAAAGCCATTTTTATTTTCTCTTCTATGAACTATCTCTATATATTATTTGTTCGATTTCTTTTGGATTATTTTTTCCTTATAGATTTGTGGTACCTCTGTTATCACTTAAAAATTTTTTCGTTCTTTTTCTGTATATATGTTGCACGTAAATTTTCCCACTTCATTATTTGTCTCCTGAGCTTCTAGCATTTCTGAATTTTTGTCATGTAAAACAATTACACTTTTCTCTTATGGATTCTAGGTTTTTTTGTTAGACTTAAAAATGATTTCCACGTCCTGAGGCTATTAAAATTTCTTTCCCATCTTATTTCTCAAACTTTTATGATTTCATCTTTTACATTTAAATCTCTGATCCAATATAGAATGATATGAAATATTAAGGATCTAATTTTCTCCCTCTAAATGGTTGCTCCATTGTATTATAAATCAAGTACTAAAAACCCCATTTTTTTTCACCACTGATTAGAAATGCCAGGTTTATCATATGGATAGTACAACATTCCCTTCTATGTTTGGGTTTGTTTCTAGACTTTTTTTCTTTTAAGATTTTGTTTATTTGAGAGAGAGAAAGACCACAAGTGGGGTGAGGGGCAGGGAGAATCCCAGGATTCCAGGATCATGAGCTGAGCCAAAGGCAGATGCTTAACCAACTGAACCACCCGGGTGCCCCTGTTTCTGGACTTTCTATTTAGTTTCACTGATTCATCTGCTCATTTCCCAGTATCCTTGCCACTATGGTATTTTAATATTGCTACACTATATTTAAATATATGGTAGAACAAGTGTCATGAATTATTCTTTTTGAGAATTTTCCTATTCTACCATATTTGTGTTTTGACATGAACTTCAGAAACAACCTGTCTTTCATAAAATAATTATCAGGTTGGGATATTAAATTTTTACAAATTGGGTGTTTTTTTAAGATTTTGTTTTTTTACTTATTTGAGAGAGAGCACAGGAGTGGGGGGAGAAGAGGGAAAAGGAGAGGGAAAAAATCTCAAGCTGAGCACAGAGCCCAATGTGGGGCTCGATCTCATGACTCTTGAGATTGTGACGTGAACTGAAACCAGGAGTTGGATACTTAACTGAGCCACCCAGGTGCCCCTATAAATTGTTTTTAATCTTTAATTGTTTGAGGCTTTGTATACTATGCTTTTTTTTTTCCTGATTGCTTCCTCTCTATCCAAGTTCTCTTCATAAGATTATGCTCATTTCTTAATGACTTTACTCATTACTATCATATATTTTGTGTCTATTATTCCTGGGGTCTTTTAAGGTTTTTTTTCCCCATTAATCCTCTGTTATAGTTTTCACATATATCCATGTTACATATAACATATATTCATTTTGGTGTGTTTATTTTTATTCCCAACCAACTTAAAGTCTCTTATTGCTTAAAATTGCTTTCAATTTATAAATTGAATGTTGAGGGGTGACTGAGTGGCTCAGCTGGTTAAGCAGCTGCCTTCGGCTCAGGTCATGATCCCAGGGTCCTGGGATCGAGCCCCATGTCTGGCTCCCTGCTCAGCGGAGAGCCTGCTTCTCTCTCTCCTCTGCCTGCCGCTCTGCCCACTTGCACTCTTTCTCTCTCTGCCAAATAAATAAATAAAATCTTTTTAAAAATATAAAGTCTTAAAAAAAATTGAATGTTGAACTAGAATTCATTCTGTATCAGTTTCTCCTAAGCAACCAAAGAAAAAGAAAAATAGGTGCAGCATACGCTGTGTTCCATAATGAGGTTCTGGGCATCTGTAAAAGATTTGAAAAATAAGAACAGGCTATAAACAAATTTTGCCACCCTCAGTTCAACATACCTCAAGGTATTTGGGAAACTGGAGAAATTGGAGAAGATGAGGAAAAAGACTGTTTTTGTAAGGCAGGACTATTTAAGGATAGAGTTGTCAGTGTTTCTCCAGCTCCCTGGGGAAAGAAGGTGGGTTTTTCCTTGTCTCCTCAAACAAAGCATGGGGACCCTTAGGTCCCAGTGCCTCTAAGATCCAAAGTGGAGTGTAGTAAAGGAGTTCTTAGGAAAAATTTCTCTTTTTTCCTGCCATCTGGGGGAAAAAAAGAAATGGGAGCCTAATTCCCACCTGGTGACTAGATGTGAACATGGAGGGATCTGGCCTGGGGCAATCTATCTTGTCCTAGACAAATTCTGGAGGAGCCATTTGACCCATCAGAGAAGGTTAACCACTGTATTCCTGGGGACCTAGGGGTAATGTAAGGATTTATGTGGCCTCTGTGAAGGGGAGGTGCCAGCCTCATGGCTTCCCCTGCAGATAGATATCTTCAGCAAGGTATTTACTCAGAAACCCAGAAAGGCAAGAGACAATAAGAAACAGGGTCAGCTTTGAATATGCACCAACACAGGAGAAAACCAAAAATTGGTTACAACAGTATTAGATAAGAAAGATCTTTCCTGTCTCTTATCTTTCTTCCTTTCCTGTGCCCCTACTTTAGGGACAATCTAGTGTTGGGAAAACATCAGAAGAACACAGAGGGGAAACAGAAACTACACACATTCTCTGTCTTCCATAGGCTTCTTTTTTTTTTTTAATATAGATTTATTTATTTTAGAGAGAGTGTGAGAGAGCAAGCACGTGGAGGAGGAGCATAGGGAGGAGAGAGAAACTCAAGCTGACTCTGTGCTGAGCTAGGTGTCCAATGCAGGGCTCAATCTCACAACCCTGAGATCACGACTTGAGCCGAAACCAAGAATCGGATGCTTAACCCACTGTGCCACCCAGGCGCCCCATAGGCTTCTTTTGTCTTTAAGACTGAGGTGCTACTAAGTTGTGAATGTTATTAATTAAATTAAATAATTAACAGTTGTCATAAATATAGAGGAAACTCAATTTTTTTAAAAAAGTAAGACTGAGCTGTAGGAAGAGAGAAGTTTTAATTTTAAAGAGTTTAGAGTCCTAATCAATACAATGCACTGAGCATTTTATTTGGCAAACTGAGGGTGATCTATCTGGTCCACTAGATTTTTTAACAGTAAAGACTGTAAAAGTACCTGTCAAACATTTCATCCATGGGTAGGGAAAAAATATAACCTCACAGAGAAGGGTTGAAAGAGGCAATTATGGGAAAATATGGGGTTTTTAAAGATTTTATTTATTTGAGAGAGAGAGAGAGAGAGAGAGAAAGCATGAGCAGGCGAGAGGGAGAAGCAAACTCCCTGCTGAGCAAGGAGCCGAATGTGGGGCTTGATCCCAGGACCCTGGGATCATGACCTGAGCCGAAGGCAGCTGCTTAACTGACTGAGTCACCCAGGCACCCCTGGGAGAATATGTTTTTTGAAAATACAAAACTGGGGGGCGCCTGGGTGGTTCAGTCAGTTAAGCAGCTGCCTTCGGCTCAGGTCATGATCCCAGGGTCCTGGGATCAAGCCCCGCATTGGGCTCCCTGATCAGCGGGAAGCCTGCTTCTCCTCTCCCTCTGCCCCTCCTCCCCACTTGTTCTCCCTCTATCTTTCAAATAAATAAATAAAATCTTAAAAAAAAAAAAGTGAAAATACAAAACTGGGTGCTGGAATGGGTTAAAGACCTAAATGTGTAAGGTAAAACTACAAAGTTAATATACAAAACTGGAGAATTTCTTCATGATCATAGAGCAGAAAAACAAATAGCAGTTTCATATTATAAACCACAGGGGGAAATATGTAATTGTGGTATTAAAATAAAGGCTTTCTGTTTAATAAGAAACAGAAACAGAATACATATAGAATAGGATTATTTGCAGAATCTAAAACTGTCAGGGAATTAATACCTAGAATTTTTTTTAAAGATTTTTATTTATTTATTTGACAGAGAAAGAGAGACACAGTGAGAGAGGGAACACAAGCAGGGGGAAGTGGGAGTGGGAGAGGGAGAAGCAGGCTTCCTGCTGAGCAGGGAGCTGGATGTGGGGATCGATCCCAGGACACTGGGATCATGACCTGAGCCGAAGGCAGACGCTTAACGACTGAGCCCCCCCAGGCACCCCTAATACTAGAATATTTAAGAAACTTGCAAATCAGCAAGAAAAAGGGAGCAATCTGCATTGAAATATGAGCACAAGCTACAAAGAGGCAATTTACAAATAAAGAAGCTCAAAAAGCTGACAAGCATTAAAAAACTACTTAAAATCACTGGCAATCAGTGGAAAGCAAAGTAATACTACAAAGATGTGACACTTTAGACACTTTAGACTCATAGATATGAAAAAGCTAGGTAGTGCTGTGTTCATTGCAGATTTAGGGGTACAGAAACATTCGTATGCAATCTTAGTGGAAATGTGGACTTGTACAGCCAATCTAAAGATGATTTGACACTACTCAGACAAGAAAACTCATATCCTATGACCCAGATATCAATGGCCTTCGAAATTCTCAAACAGGTCCATAAAGGGATATATACATGGATGTTATTTAATTTTTTATGGTGGTCAGGTATTGGAGATAACCTAAGGGTCCATCCCCTGGAAAAGCAGATAGGCAAAAAGTGGTGGATGCCCTGACAAATGTTTATACAGTGACAGAAGGACTGTAATAACATGGTGGTCACTGAAAAAGAAAAAAGGAACAGAAGACATATTATGTGTATAGATAAAAAAAAAATACTGGCCTGTAAAATATGCGATTTTGTAAGAACATATTCAATATAAAAATATTTTGAATGTCTATAGTGGGAGAATGGAAACGGTGGAGATTGAATGAAGATTGACAGAGTCCTTCAACAATTAATGATTAGTGAGTCTGTTTAACTCAACTTCAGATTCAGAGGGTGATAAAAATTTTTCCTCCCTTCATATTCCCTATAGATCAAGCATTTAATGATATTATTTCTTTTCAGAATTTTGTTTTACCTCTAAGTTTTTTCTTGTTGAACTATTCTACCTAGCACCTCTAAAGAAATGTTAACTGGTAGTAGAAAAAAATAGATATATTATCTCTTTCCTAACTTAATAGGAATGCTTCTAGTATTTCCCTATTAAGAATCACAAACTTCGGGGCACCTGGGTGGTTCAGTTGGTTGGGCATCTGCCTTCGGCTTGGGTCATGATCCTAGGGTCCTGGGGTCAGGACTTCCTGCTCAGTGGAAAGCCTGCTTCTCTCTCTCCCTCTGCTGCTCCCCCTTGCTTGTGTGCTCACTCTCACTCTCTCTCTGTCAAATAAATAAAATCTTAAAAAAAAAAATAGAATCACAAACTTGGGCACCTGGGTGGTTCAGTTGGTTAAGCATCTGCTTTCAACTCAGGTCATGATCCTGGAGTCCTGGGATCGAGTCCTGCATCAGGCTCCCCGTGCAGCGGGGAGTCTGCTTCTCCCTTTGCCCCTCACCCCACTCTTGCGCTCTCTCTTGCTCTCAAATAAATAAAAATCTCTAAAAAAAAAAAAGAATCACAAACTTGTCATTTATTTTCTTGTGTATTTTCTACTATAGTCACTGCATTTCTACAGTTACTCTTATTAAGTCAGAACGGGTAATAATCCGAAATGAAGTGACAGTAAATTTCAAGGTGCAATCAGTACAAGAGGCAATATAGTCAGAAAGAAGGAAGTTAGAGAAGTGAGAGCCTCTCAACATAGACTGGGACTGGGAAAAACAATCCATGTCCAAGGAAATTAAGCTGGAAAGGCTATAGGGAAAGATTCTCATCTTGATTTTCACTTGAGAAACACCAACACACCCAAATGATTTTAATCACACTCAAAGAACCAAGTCCTTATCTTCAGAAAATATTCTTACTAGTCTGTTACCTTTAATTTTTTGTACCTTTATTTTTACATTTAACATGAAAGGCCAGGTCATGTGATAATCATTAGAAGGGCCCAAATTCAAGACTGAATAATGGTGACAAGTTATTTCAGTCTCTGCCATGCCAATAGTCTTCTAGGGAAGATGGCCCCGGCAGGTAAAATTTGCATGTTTCTTTGGCTTGTGCTTCTGTCAAATCTAATCAGAAATTTGTGTCATGGGGGGAGCGTGTGGGACGCCACGAATTCCGTTTGGAGGCATCTTTGAGCTAGTACAGTAGACACCATGAGCAAAGCTCATCCTCCCGAGTTGAAAAAATTTATGGACAAGAAATTGTCATTGAAATTAAATGGTGGCAGACATGTCCAAGGAATATTGCGGGGGTTCAATCCGTTTATGAATCTTGTGATAGATGAATGTGTGGAGTTGGCAACTAGTGGGCAACAGAACAATATTGGAATGGTGCAGATCAATGGTCTGGGCTGGAAAAATAGCTTGAAGAATCCCTTGAAATGAGACTCCCACCGCACCCCCCAAGTTTTATGCTAATGGACCTTCCTTTCAGGTAATAGGAGGAAATAGTATTATCATGTTAAGAAGCCTTGGAGCGAGTATAAACAATGGGTGTGTTCATCAGAAGAAATCAACTGCTTCCACATGTCCCCTCCATAGTACCTGTTTTACTACAATATAAAAATCAGGTCGTATGCATTTTCATATTGAACTTTTTTGTTAAATAAACTTTTATAATAGTCAAAAAAAAAAGAAATTTGTGTCATTTTTCATTGTTCCTTCTCCTCTTCCTCCTTCAGCAAATTCGAACATTTTCCCTCTGACTATATCTCAAATCCCTCTATTCCTATCTCCACTATTAACACACTAGCTTGGGCTACCATTATCTCCTCCTTAAATATCACAATTTCCTTCTTTTTAAAAATCTTTCCCCACTTTTTAAATCTCCCTACTTCCAATGTTGTCTGTTGTTTTCATGTTTAAAGTATCCAAAAGAATAGGGGCACCTGGGTGGCTCAGTCGTTAAGCGTTTCCCTTCAGCTCAGGTCATGATCTTAGGGTCCTGGGATCAAGCCCCACATTAGGCTCCCTGCTCAGCGGAGAACCTGCTTCTCCCGCTACCCTGCCCCTGCTCATGCTCTCACTCACTATCTCTCTCAAATAAATAAATATAATCTTTAAAAATAAATAAAGTATCCAAAGAATAAAACTTTAAAACTATTCTGACAGGTTTCTAATGTTGGGGGAGGATTCCCCACACCACCAAGCAATTCTCCAACATCACCTACATGCCCTACAGTTTAACTCAATTCTGACATGATCTACCTGGAGATAACATTAGATTCCACAGGGTAAGGGCTCAGTCTTATTAGAATACCACCTCCTTCTGACATCAGTTGCAAGCCCAGCTTGTCACCTGTACTTCTGACCAACCAGCTTACCGACTGGAGGTTCCAATGACCCCTCCTTGTGTTTGATTAATGTACTCAAAAAACCATTTTACTTACCAGATTACCAGTTTATTATAAAAGGATATAACTCAGGAAAACTCAAATGGAAAAGATGTATAGGGCAAGATATGGGGAAAAGGCAAAGAGCTTCCATGCCCTCTCTGAGCTTGCCACTCTCCCCAAATTTCCACATGTTCACCAACCCAGAAGCTCTCTGAACCCTGCCCTTTTGGATTTTTATGGAGGCTTCATTACAGTGTTAAAAAGTATGAAAATGATCCCTAAAACGACTATAACACTGTATTAAAAAAAAAAGTGAAAATGAGTAAAGAAAACCTCATTTAAATCTCCCACGAAGGGGAAGGTCTCATGTACCATTCCTTGCAGTCTGCATAACCAGCAGGAAGAAGGAAGATAATTCTTATTTTGCCAAGGGAGGATACTTTTCAGGTAGGAATTTTATCTCCTGCATTTAATAAAAAGAGGGAGGGGGCGCCTGGGTGGCTCAGTTGTTAAGTGTCTGCCTTTGGCTCAGGTCATGATCCCAGGGTCCTGGGATCGAGCCCCACATCGGGCTCCCTGCTCGGCCAGGAGCCTGCTTCTCCCTCTCCCACTCCCCCTGCTTGTGTTCCCTCTCTCACTGTGTCTCTCTCTCTCTGTCAAATAAATAAACAAAATCTTTTTAAAAAAATAAATAAATAAATAAAAAGAGGGAAGATCTCTCCCTGCCCCTGCAACAATCCACTAACCACCGCTTGCAGCCAATAAGAAAACTCTACAACCTCAAACTCTTTTTCTTCTCTAATGAACTTGTGTTCAAAACAACCCTCCCCAATTTCCTGCTAATGCCTAATAAAAGCTGACCTTCCCTTTGTTTCTTCAGACTTATCTGTGATTTGCCATGGTTTTCTTGTCCCCAATTGTAATTCCTCAGCTATTTTCTTTCTTTTTTTTCCTTAAGATTTTATTTATTTATTTGACAGAGAGAGAGAGAGATAGCAAGAGCAGGAACACAGCGGGGGGAATGGGAGAGGGAGAAGCAGGCTTCCAGCGGAGGAGGGAGCCCGATGCAGGACTCGATCCCAGGACCCTGGCATCATGACCTGAGCCGAAGGCAGACGCTTAAAGACTGAGCCACCCAGGCACCCTTCCTCTGCTATTTTCAAATAAACTCATTTTGCTAGCAAAAAAGCTATTTTAAAAGAAAACCACCGGCCCAAAATGTAATTACAGGGGTTTAATACTTAACCTTAATAGCACTTTCAACCTCCCCCAGAAATGCTGTCTTTACCAGTCTGGTCAGCACCAATAAAGTTATCTGTCATATAGGCCCTTCTCCATCCCCCAAAGGAAAATGAGGAAACCCACCTAATAAGATGCTTTTTTCCCCAGAGGAAGTGACCTTGATATTGAAGTCCAAACAGGAGTTCCAGGCAAGGCTTTACTGGGACTTTGGCTCAAGCACAAGGGAGACAGCACAAAGGGAAGATCCTCAGGCTGTCTCTCCAGGAGATGTCAAGGAGAGCTTTAAAGAGACATAAGCAGGAAAAGGGGGATGGCTAGGCATGTAGGCGCAGGGAATTTTGGGGGCACTTGCACATTTAAAGGTCATGCTTCTTCGTGCAGCACATGTCTAATTCCACTGCTGGGCATGATTTTTAGTATTATAACGAGGGAGAAATTTGGTGAAAGGTTAGCGCTGGGTCCATTTTGGTGCAGACCAGTTTGTTCCGCTTCTTGCAGCCCTGCTTCCCTTTTAGTGTATAGGGTACTTCTGCATTCCCGAGAGGTAGGTTACTCATGAAGCATGTGGTTCAGCTCTTCCCTCTATAGACCTAGCCAAAGAACACTGGATTTTTTGGTTAGGGGTGAGGGGACCCAAGTCCAGTCCCTGCTCTGTCTCAAGTTCCCTTTCTGGAGCTCTTTGTAGATTCCCCCTACTTATTAGATTGTGAACCTGGGCATATACCCCTTTATTCATGTAAACTAAACTACTCTGACACATATTTCCACACACTGCACAGAGGCATATTCCTCCACAGCCTTGCAAGAATTGTTAACTTTGTTCTTTGTTCTTTTTTCCCCAGTACTAGCTACTGGAACTGGGGACACAGGCTGCTTGATAACTGATCAAGGATAGAAGCAGAAAAATGTTCACCTTTAGCCCTGAATAGTTCTGGTAAGGTTTAAATAAATACATGCTGGTTGCTACATTCTTAAAGGGTCTCATGACCGTCTGTAAATCTCACTGATAGTTAATATTGAACTGAATGGTAAGCACCAGAGAAATCATGTGAGTAGAAATTTACAAGTAGAAATTTAAAGATATTTATAATACTCCCTTCATGTCCCCTCCCCCTCAAGTACTAAGCATATAACCAGCAGCTTCACACAGCAAAAGTGCAGCTAAATACACAAAGTTGCACTATAGGTCTCAAGAATTCTTTCTTGACCATTGTGCTCCATGACACTGTAACAATAACATCTCTTTTGCAGACATAAGGGCAACATGTGACAGGACCACTGGAAGGCACCAGGTCAGTATGCAGAGGGCAACTACTAACCGGGAGAAGTTTCAAGACCTTCTCTAGAAGTTTCAAGGCCCTCCAGTTCCTGCCCTAACACCCACATGCTCTGCTAATAATATATAAACTGTTCCTAGGCTCAACAAGGCAAGGTAGATTTGGGACCTGTCTTTGTCTTCTCCTTGGGTTGCCCTTCAATAAACCTTTCTCTGCTTCAAACTCCGTGACTCAGGGATGGGCTTACTAAGCACAGGGCAAACAAATCTGATTTCAGGGCTCAGCAACAATGGGATGCTGCCACATTCATGAATCATTTAATAAAGCTAATTAAATCTTTAAAATGTACTCTGTTGAATTTTTCAAATTTAACAATAGCCATGATTGATTAAATCATTGGCCATTGGCAAATGATTCAACCTCCAGACCCTCTCCCTTCCCCAAAGTTGGAGGGGGACTGAAAGTTCCAACCCTCCAATCACCTGGTAGGGGCCACTAGCAAGCAGCCCAGGCTTTGGTCATCTAGGGTTTCCCAAAGTCACCTCATTAACATAACAAAAGACATCCTGATAACTCCCTGCACTTAGTGAATTCCAAGGGTTTTAGGAGCTCACTGCCAGAAAAAGCTATGAAGAACAAATACATATTAATATAAATTACAGCATCACACTATTAAAGTTGCAATTGATCTTTAAACAGCTTAAGGAATTTATACTAAACAAAATTAGTAATTGTTTAAGTGCTCTTGAAAAGATGGTTATAGATATATTATTCATTAGATTTAGAAATTTAATAAAGTAAGCCTTGAAGAAAACATGACTAACAGTGAACATCTTTCACCCACATCAAAAGTCTTGCGGACACTAAAAAATTCATACTGTTTGAAGAACACAGGATTAACATATTCCTTGGCACATGCATGACTGCCCTCCTCTAGAGGCAGAGTTAACACATGTAGAGTACTCAACAGAGTAACGCAAACCTAAGGCATTCTGTGCATGTTTCTTCTGTGCAACCAGAAAGTAAATACCACTGCTATCACTTATTAAGTACTTACTATTCTTTCATCAAATATCTACTGAGTGCCATTCATGTGCCAGTCATTGTGTTAAATGAAGACTTAGATAAGAAACCCCTTCTTTCAAGAATACTTATTCTTCTGAAATGGTTCCAAAAAATAGAAATGGAAGGAAAACTTCCAAACTCATTTTACAGGCCAGCATTACCTTGATCCCAAAACCAGACAAAGACCCCATCAAAAAGGAGAATTACAGACCAATATCCCTGATAAACATGGATGCAAAAATTCTCACCAAAATACTAGCCAATAGGATCCAACAGTACATTAAAAGGATCATTCACCATGACCAAGTGGGATTTATTCCTGGGCTGCAAGGTTGGATCAATATCCACAAATCAATCAATGTGATATAATACATTAATAAAAGAAAGAACAAGAACCATATGATCCTCTCAAAAGATGGAGAAAAAGCATTTGACAAAGTACAGTACCTTTCTTGATTAAAACTCTTCAGAATGTAGGGATAGAGGGTACATACCTCAATATCATAAAAGCCATCTATGAAAAACCGACAGCAAATATCATTCTCAATAGGGAAAAACTGAGAGCTTTTCCCCTAAGGTCAGGAACACAGCAGGGATGTCACTATCACCACTGCTATTCAACATAGTACTAGAAGTCCTAGCCTCAGCAGTCAGACAACAAAAAGAAATAAAAGGCATCCAAATCAGCAAAGAAGTCAAACTCTCACTCTCTGCAGATGATATGATACTTTATGTGGAAAACCCAAAAGATTCCACCCCAAAACTGCTAGAACTCATACAGGAATTCAGTAAAGTGGCAGGATATAAAATCAATCCACAGAAATCAGTGGCATTTCTATACACCAAGACAGAAGAAAGAGAAATTAAGGAGTCAATCCTATTTACAATTGCATCCAAAACCATAAGATACCTAGGAATAAATCTAACCAAGGAGGCAAAGAATCTGTACTCAGAAAACTATAGAATACTCATGAAAGAAACTGAGGAAGACACAAAGAAATGGAAAAATGTTCCATGCTCATGGATTGGAAGAACAAATATTGTGAAAATACCTATGCTACCTAGAGCAATCTACACATTTAATGCAATCCTTATCAAAATACCACCCACTTTTTTCAAAGAAATGGAACAAATAATTCTAAAATTTGTATGGAAGCAGAAAAGACCCCAAATAGCCAGAGGAATGTTGAAAAAGAAAAGCAAAGCCGGTGGCATCACAATTCCTGACTTCAAGCTCTATTACAAAGCTGTCATCATCAAGACAGTATGGTACTGGCACAAAAACAGACACATAGATCAATGGAACAGAATAGAGAGCCCAGAAATGGATCCTCAACTCTATGGTCAACTAATCTTTGACAAAGCAGGAAAGAATGTCCAGTGGAAAAAAGACAGTCTCTTCAACAAATAGTGTTGGGAAAATTGGACAGCCCCATGCAGAAGAATGAAACTGGACCATTTCCTTACACCACACACAAAAATAGACTCAAAATGGATGAAAGACCTAAATGTGAGACAGGATTCCATCAAAATCCCTGAGGAGAACATCAAAATCCTGAGGTCGAAGAGGAGCAACCTCTTTGACCTCAGCCTCAGCAACTTCTTCCTAGACACATTGTCAAAGGCAAGGGAAGCAAGGGCAAAAATGAACTATTGGGACTTCATCGATATAAAAAGCTTTTGCACAGCAAAGGAAACAGTCCACAAAACCAAAGACAACCAACAGAATGGGAGAAGATATTTGCAAATGACATATCAGATAAAAGGCTAGTATCCAAAATCTATAAAGAACTTACCAAACTCAACACCCAGAGAACAAATAATCCAATCAAGAAATGGGCAGAAGACATGAACAGACGTTTCTGCAAAGAAGACATCTAAATGGCCAACAGACACATGAAAAAGTGTTCAACATCACTGGGCATCAGGGAAATACAAATCAAAACCTCAGTGAGATACCATCTCACACCAGTCAGAACAGTTAAAATTAACAAGTCAGGAAACGACAGATGTTGGCGAGGATGCGGAAAAAGGGGAACCCTCCTACACTGTTGGTGCGAAGGCAAGCTGGTGCAACCACTCTGGAAAAGAGTATGGAGGTTTTTTCAAAAAGTTGAGAATAGAGCTACCATACGATCCAGCAATTGCACTACTGGGTATTTACCCCAAAGATACAAATGTAGTGATCCGAAGTGGTATGTGCACCCCAATGTTTACAGCAGCAATGTCCACAATAGCCAAACTATGGAAAGAGCCAAGATGTTCATCAACAGATGAATGGATAAAGAAGATGTGGTATATATATAGAATGGAATATTATGCAGCCATCAAAAACCCCAAAATCTTGCCATTTGCAACAACATGGATGGAACTAGAAGGTATTATGTTAAGTGAAATAAGTCAATCAGAGAAAGACAAGTATCATGATCTCACTGATAGGAGGAATTTGAGAAACAAGACAGAGGATCATAGGGGAAGGGAGGAAAAAATAAAACAAGATGAAACCAGAGAGGGAGACAAAACATAAGAGACCCTTAATCTCAGGAAACAAACTGAGGGTTGCTGGAGTGGTAGGGGGTGGGAGGGTTGTGGGGGCTGGGTGATGGACATTGGGGAGGGTATGTGCTATGGTGAGGGCTGTGAATTGTGTAAAACTGATGAATCACAGACCTGTACCTCTGAAACAAATAATATACTATATGTTAAAAAAAAAAAAAAGATAGTAGGAAGGGAAAAATGAACCGGGGGGAAATTGGAGGGGGAGACGAAACATGAGAGACTATGGACTCTGAGAAACAAACTGAGGATTTTAGAGGGGAGGGGGTGGGGGAATGGGTTAGCCTGGTGATGGGTATTAAGAAGGGCACGTATTGCATGGAGCACTGGGGTGTTTATACGCAAACAATGAATCATGGAACACTACATCAAAAACTAATGATGTAATGTATGGTGTCTAACATAACATAATAAAATAAAAAATACACTAAAGTTAAAAATAAAACCTACCCAGATAAAGTAAAAACAAAAAAACAAAAAACCAAAAAAACCCTTCTTTCATAAACCTCATACTTACAATGGAGAGAAATGCTACTCACATTTCATACATCTAAGGGAAATACGTTTTTACCAAATAACTTTCCTATATGTACAACTTAAAATTCTCTATTATCATTTAATATTGTATAATCATACAAAATTTTTGGATATGAGAGGCTCCATTTTTAAGAAAAGCTTCATTTTCATTTTCTTTTTTATTTATTTGAGAGAGAGAAAGCAGGGGCAGGGGGAGAGGGAGAAGCAGGGAGCCTGGATGTGGGGCTCGATCCCAGGACCCTGAGATCATGACCTGAGCTGAAGGCAGATGCTTAACCAACTGAGCCACCCAGGCACCCCAAGAAAAGCTCCATTTTCAGGGAGCCTGGGTGGCTCAGTCGGTTAAGTGGTTGTCTTTGGCTCAGGTCATGATCCCAGGGTCCTGGGATCGAGCCCTGCAACAGGCTCCCTGCTCAATGACAGCCTGCTTCTCTGTCTCCACCATTTGTGCTCTCGTGTCCACCGTCTCTCTCTCAAATAAATATAAAATCTTAAAAAAAAAAAAGAAAGATAGAAAGAAAAGCTCCATTTTCCTTTCTAAAACCAATAGCTAATGATCTAATAACCTTGAACTGGGCAAAAAGACCCTTGGCCTGACCCAGAAGCGGCAACTGTTTTACAAGCAATTATCTGTAGAATCAAGAGGGCCATGAACATCTTGATCAATAAAACTGCTGGCTATGGACTTTCTGAAGACAGAATAATTAACTAATGCATAGGAGGAACAATTTCATTTATCAACATCAAGAGAACAGTCAATGTGTAACCACATTGGTTCTGCCTGTGAGTAACAATTAACTTTTTCTTTTATCCAAATCATGTAATTGCCCCCCACATCTTTTCTCATAAAAACCCCTTGCTTTCACCTTGCATGTGGGATGCTTTTCTGGATACTGCCAGAATCTGTGCTCCATAAGCTGATTCTTCAATTCCAAATAACCAGCAGGGCTTTTAAAGGTCATTGTGCTTGGCTCTGGGAGAGCTTGGAGGACACTGGATCTGAAGGGCACCTGGGGCACACAGGGGGAAGGTTGGTTACTCGTCTCGAAGTATGTCACAGAGAAGTAGGCTTTGCATTCACAGAGAAACCCCTCTGGGAACAAAGAAACTGGCAGAAGCCATTTCCCTCCCTCACCCCTCAGCATAAGCAGAGGGTCACCTGTGGGAACTAGTGTGGCGTCCACATTTCCTACCTAAATTGCTCACACCAAAACCCCCCACCCAGCCCCAGAACTCCAGAAGACTGGTCCTTCCCATTCAGCTTGCCTCTGTTCCAGCACAGCAAGCCCCCTCCTTAAGAAGAGGAGCTCTAATCCCCGCCAACACCGCGTCTCCTGACCTGGGACTTTTGTGAGGCCTAGGTTCCAGTGGCAGCAGTGACAGGTCTGATTTCACAAGCATACCAGAGCATACCTAGTAAAAACGCACCACATTCAGGCCAGGAACCAAACATTGCCCACAACAGGCAAAGAGAGCCTCTGCAGACAACTGGCCTGAAGGATATAGGAGCCAGCACACAAGAGCAGAGCACACGCAGCACACACTGGAGACACTCCCAGAAGCAACAGGCCCTGGGGAACATGGGACACTATACTGCAGAGCACTACAGGACCTCTTCTTCATAAAGCCATTGCAGCCAAGAACAGAAGACATAGGTGACCTTCTTAACACAGAGAAACAGGTACAGAGACAGACAAAATGAGAAGACAGAGGAATTTGTCCCAAATGAAAGAATAGGACAAGGCCACAGCTGGAGATCTAAGCAAAACAGATAGAAGTAACATGCCTGGGGGGGGGGGGGCGGAGCAAGATGGCGGAGGAGTAGGAGACCTAGATTTCGTCTGGTCTCAGGAATTCAGCTGAATAGGGATCAAACCATTCTGAACACCTACGAACTCAACAGGAGATCAAAGAGGAGAGTAGCAACAACTATCTGAACAGAGAAGCGACCACTTACTGGAAGGTAGGACGTGCGGAGAAGTGAATCTGAGTCGATATTCGGAAGGATAACGGCGGGGGAGGGGCCTCCGCCGGCCGCTTCTGGCAAGTGCTAGAGCCGGGGAGCACAAAATCGGACCTTTTAGAAGTCGGCTCCGCTGAGGGACATCGCTCCAGTGGCTAAGCGGGGGTGGAACCCTCGTGGGACAGTGGGGTCTCAGGACCCTCGGGGTCACAGAAAGACTGGGGGAGCCTGATTGCGCCAGAGCTCCCAGGTATCGGAGCGGGGAAGCCGGCTGCAGAGACGGAGCCGAGGCGCGGGCTCTCAGCTCAGGGTTGCCATAAACTGTGATCCGCGGCCCAGTCGGGCCACTGCTCCTGCAGCAGGGACCCAACAAGCGGCAAATCCGGGGAGACTCCCCTTCCTTCCCGGGGAGGAGCGGCGCGGGAACGCACCGCAGGGATCTGCTGGGTTTGGAGACTCCACACGGGGTCGGGTGCCAGAGATATAAACACTCGGTCACAGGCCGGGTGAGCACGGAGAGCAGCCGGAGACCAGGGACAAGGGAGTGACTGCTTTTCTCTGGGGGCGCACTGAGGAGCGGGGCCCCGAGTTCTCAGCTCCTCCGGGCAGAGATTGGGAGGCCACCATTTTTGCCCTGGTCCTCCAAGACTGTACGGAGAGCTTGCAGGGAACAAAAGCTCCTGAGATCAAACCCGAGCAGCTTGCTTAGCCCGGACCGACAAGGGCGGGGCAATTCAGCCTCCGGCAAAGACATTTGGAAACCGCAGCAACAGGCCCCTCCCCCAGAAGATCAGCACGAACAGCCAGCAAGCCAAGACCAAGTTTACCGATCAAGGAGAACGGGAGAACTCCAGCGCTAGGGGAATACTGCACATAGAATTCATGGCTTTTTTTTTTACCATGATTCATTAGTTCATCAAAGTAAATTTTTGTTAACTGTTTTTTTTTTCTTTTTCTTTTTCCCTTTTTCAACCAACATCTTATCAATCTCTTTTTTAAAAAAAAATTTTTTTTTATTTTTCATTTTTAGAGTCATATTTTATCCCTTCATAGTAGTTACCCTTATTTTTGGCATATATATATATAAGTTGTTCTCTCTTTAAAATTTTGAGATAGTTTCTTCTAACAGATAAAAATATACCCTAAATCACTAGTGTATGGTTCTGTTCTAGTCTCCTGCCTCATCACATTCTCTCCCTTTTTTCTTTTTTTTTTTAAATCTTCTTTCTTTTTTCAAACAACTTCTTATCAAGTCCTTTTATAAAATCTTTTATAATTTTCATCTTTACAGTCATCTTCTATCCCTTCATTGTATCAACTCTTATTTTGTACATATATGTCTGTCTTCCTTTAAAATTTTAGGAGGCACTTTTTTCTAACAGACCAAAATACGCCCAAAATCTAGTGTGTGGCACTGATCTATGCACTAGCCTGATCATATTTGATCACATTCTGCTTTTTTTGTATTGTTCTGTTTTTGTTTTTATCTTTTTTTTTCTTTTTCTTTTTTTTTTTTTTCTCTTTCTTTTTTCTTTCTTTCCCTTTCTTTTCCCCTGGTTTCAGGTCTTTTCTGATTTGTATACAGTATATTTGCTGGGGACGTTGTAAATCTGTTAGCATTTTGTTATCTCATTCATCTATTCTCCTCTGGACAAAATGACAAGATGAAAAAAATCACCTCAGCAAAAAGAACAAGAGGTAGTACCGTCAGCCAGGGACCTACTCAATACGGACATTAGTACGATGTCGGACCTAGAGTTCAGAATCATGACTTTAAAGATACTAGCTGGGCTTGAAAAAAGCGTGGAAGTTATTAGAGAAACCCTTTCTGGAGAAATAAAAGAACTAAAATCTAACCAAGTCGAAATCAAAAAGGCTATTGATGAGGTGCAATCAAAAATGGGGGCACTAACTGCTAGGATAAATGAGGCAGAAGAGAGAATCAGTGATATAGAAGACCAAATGATGGAAAATAAAGAGGCTGAGAAAAAGAGAAACAACTACAGCATCACGAGGGCAGAATTCGAGAGATAAGCAATACGCTAAGACGAAACAACATTAGAATAATTGGGATCCCAGAAGAAGAAGAAAGAGAGAGAGGGGCAGAAGGTATATTGGAGCAAATAATAGCAGAGAACTTCCCTAATGTGATGAAGGAAACAGGCATCAAAATCCAGGAGGCACAGAGAACCCCTCTCAAAATCAATAATAATAGGTCAACACCCCGACATCTAATAGTAAAACTTACATGTCTCAGAGACAAAGAGAAAATCCTGAAAGCAGCTCGGGAGAAGAGATATGTTACCTACAATGGTAAAAATATTAGATTGGCAACAGACCTATCCACAGAGACCTGGCAGGCCAGAAAGGACTGGCAAGATATCTTCAGAGCACTAAACGAGAAAAATATGCAGCCAAGAATACTATATCCAGCTAGGCTGTCATTGAAAATAGAAGGAGAGATAAAAAGCTTCCAGAACAAACAAAAACTAAAGGAATTTGCAAACACGAAACCAGCCCTCCAAGAAATATTGAAAGGGGTCCTCTAAGCAAAGAGAGAGCCTAAAAGCAGCAAAGATCAGAAAGGAACACAGACAACATACAGTAACAGTCACCTTACAGGCAATACAATGGCACTAAATTCATACCTTTCAATAGTTACCCTGAATGTAAATGGGCTCAATGCCCCAATCAAAAGACACAGGCTATCAGATTGGATTAAAAAACAAGACCCATCCATATGCTGTCTGCAAGAGACTCATTTTAGACCCAAAGACACCCCCAGATTGAAAGTGAGGGGGTGGAAAACCATTTACCATGCTAATGGACACCAAAAGAAAGCTGGGGTGGCAATCCTTATATCAGACAAACTAGATTTTAAAACAAAGACTGTAATAAGAGATGAGGAAGGACACTATATCCTACTTAAAGGGTCTATCCAACAAGAAGATCTAACAATTGTAAATATCTATGCCCCGAACATGGGAGCAGCCAATTATATAAGGCAATTAATAACAAAAGCAAAGAAACACATCGACAACAATACAATAATAGTGGGGGACTTTAACAGCCCCCTGACTGAAATGGACAGATCCTCTAAGCAAAAGATCAACAAGGAAATAAAGACTTTAAATGACACACTGGACCAAATGGACTTCACAGACATATTCAGAACGTTCCATCCCAAAGCAACGGAATACACATTCTTCTCTAGTGCCCATGGAACATTCTCCAGAATTGATCACATCCTAGGTCACAAATCAGGTCTCAACCGGTACCAAAAGATTGGGATCATTCCCTGCATATTTTCAGACCACAATGCTTTGAAACTAGAACTCAATCACAAGAGGAAAGTCAGAAAGAACTCAAATACATGGAGGCTAAAGAGCATCCTACTAAAGAATGAATGGGTCAACCAGGAAATTAAAGAAGAATTAAAAAAATTCATGGAAACCAATGAAAATGAAAACACAACTGTCCAAAATCTTTGGGATACAGCAAAGGCAGTCCTGAGAGGAAAGTATATAGCAATACAAGCCTTTCTCAAGAAACAAGAAAGGTCTCAAATACACAATCTAACCCTACACCTAAAGGAGCTGGAGAAAGAACAGCAAATAAAGCCTAAACCCAGCAGGAGAAGAGAAATAATAAAGATCAGAGCAGACATCAATGAACTAGAAACCAAAAGAACAGTAGAACAGATCAACAAACCTAGGAGCTGGTTCTTTGAAAGAATTAACAAGATTGATAAACCCCTGGCCAGACTTATCAAAAAGAAAAGAGAAATGACCCAAATCAACAAAATCATGAATGAAAGAGGAGAGATCACAACCAACACCAAAGAAATACAAACAATTATAAGAACATATTATGAGCAACTCTATGCCAGCAAATTAGATAACCTGGAAGAAATGGGTGCATTCCTAGAGATGTATCAACTACCAAAACTGAACCAGGAAGAAATAGAAAACCTGAACAGACCTATAACCACTAAGGAAATTGAAGCAGTCATCAAAAATCTCCCAAGAAACAAAAGCCCAGGGCCAGATGGCTTCCCAGGGGAATTCTATCAGACATTTAAAGAAGAATTAATACCTATTCTCCTGAAACTGTTCCAAAAAATAGAAATGGAAGGAAAACTTCCAAATTCATTTTATGAAGCCACCATTACCTTGATCCCAAAACCAGACAAAGACCCCATCAAAAAGGAGAATTACAGACCAATATCCTTGATGAACATGGATGCAAAAATTCTCACCAAAATACTAGCCAATAGGATCCAACAGTACATTAAAAGGATTATTCACCACGACCAAGTGGGATTTATCCCTGGGCTGCAAGGCTGGTTCAACATCCACAAATCAATCAACGTGATACAATACATTAACAAAAGAAAGAACAAGAATCATATGATCCTCTCAATAGATGCAGAAAAAGCATTTGACAAAGTACAGCATCCTTTCTTGATCAAAACTCTTCAGAGTATAGGGATAGAGGGTACATACCTCAATATCATAAAAGCCATCTATGAAAAACCTACAGCGAATATCATTCTCAATGGGGAAAAGCTGAGAGCTTTTCCCCTAAGGTCAGGAACGCGGCAGGGATGTCCACTCTCACCACTGTTATTCAACATAGTATTAGAAGTCCTAGCCACAGCGATCAGACAACAAAAAGAAATCAAAGGCATCCAAATCGGCAAAGAGGAAGTCAAACTCTCACTCTTTGCAGATGATATGATACTTTATGTGGAAAACCCAAAAGACTCCACCCCAAAACTGCTAGAACTCATACAGGAATTCAGTCAAGTAGCAGGCTATAAAATCAATGCACAGAAATCAGTGGCATTCCTATACACCAACAACAAGACAGAAGAGAGACAAATCAAGGAGTCAATCCCATTCACAATTGCACCCAAAACCATAAGATACCTAGGAATAAATTTAACCAAAGAGGCAAAGGATCTGTACTCAGAAAACTATAAAATACTCAGGAAAGAAATTGAAGAAGACACAAAGAAATGGAAAAACGTTCCATGCTCATGGATTGGAAGAACAAACATTGTGAAGATGTCAATGCTACCTAGAGCAATCTACACATTCAATGCAATCCCCATCAAAATACCATCCACTTTTTTCAAAGAAATGGAACAAATAATCCTAAAATTTGTATGGAACCAGAAGAGACCCCGAATAGCCAGGGGAATATTGAAAAAGAAAAGCAAAGCTGGCGGCATCACAATTCCGGACTTCCAGCTCTATTACAAAGCTGTCATCATCAAGACAGTATGGTACTGGCACAAAAACAGACACATAGATCAATGGAACAGAATCGAGAGCCCAGAAATGGACCCTCAACTCTATGGTCAACTAATCTTTGACAAAGCAGGAAAGAATGTCCAGTGGAAAAAAGACAGTCTCTTCAACAAATGGTGTTGGGAAAATTGGACAGCCACATGCAGAAGAATGAAACTGGACCATTTCCTTACACCACACACAAAAATAGACTCCAAATGGTTGAAAGACCTAAACGTGAGACAGGAGTCCATCCAAATCCTAAAGGAGAACACAGGTAGCAACCTCTTCGACCTCAGCCGCAGCAACTTCTTCCTAGAAACATCACCAAAGGCACAGGAAGCCAGGGCAAAAATGAACTATTGGGATTTCATCAAGATAAAAAGCTTTTGCACAGCAAAAGAAACAGTCCACAAAACCAAAAGACAACCGACAGAATGGGAGAAAATATTTGCAAATGACCTATCAGATAAAGGGCTAGTATCCAAAATCTATAAAGAACTTATCAAACTCAACACCCAAAGAACAAATAATCCAATCAAGAAATGGGCAGAAGACATGAACAGACATTTTTCCAAAGAAGACATCCAAATGGCCAACAGGCACATGAAAAAGTGCTCAACATCGCTCGGCATCAGGGAAATCCAAATCAAAACCTCAATGAGATACCACCTCACTCCCGTCAGAATAGCTAAAATTAACAAGTCAGGGAACGACAGATGTTGGCGGGGATGTGGAGAAAGGGGAACCCTCCTACACTGTTGGTGGGAATGCAAGCTGGTGCAACCCCTCTGGAAAACAGTATGGAGGTTCCTCAAACAGTTGAAATTAGAGCTACCATTCGATCTAGCAATTGCACTACTGGGTATTTACCCCAAAGATACAAATATTGGGAGCCGAAGGGGTACGTGCACCCCAATGTTTATAGCAGCAATGTCCACAATAGCCAAACTGTGGAAAGAGCCAAGATGTCCATCGACAGATGAATGGATAAAGAAGATGTGGTATATATACACAATGGAATATTATGCAGCCATCAAAAGAAATGAGATCTTGCCATTTGCAACGACGTGGATGGAACTGGAGGGTGTTATGCTGAGTGAAATAAGTCAATCAGAGAAAGACATGTATCATATGACCTCACTGATATGAGGAATTCTTAATCTCAGGAACAAACTGAGGGTTGCTGGAGTGGTCGGGGGTGGGAGGGATGGGGTGGCTGGGTGATAGACATTGGGGAAGATGTGTGCTACGGTGAGCGCTGTGAATTGTGTAAGACTGTTGAATCACAGATCTGTACTTCTGAAACAAATAATGCAACATATTTTGAGGGAAAAAAAAGAAAAAGAAGAAGATAGCAGGAGAGGAAGAATGAAGGGGAGTAAGTCAGAGGGGGAGACGAACCAGGAGAGATGATGGACTCTGAAAAACAAACTGAGGTTTCTAGAGGGGAGGAGGGTAGGGGGATGGGGTAGCCTGGTGATGGGTATTAAAGAGGGCACATTCTGCATGGAGCACTGGGTGTTATGAACAAACAATGAATCATGGAACACTACACCAAAACAAATTATGTAATATATGGTGATTAACATAACAATTACAAAATTAAAAAAAAAAAAGAAGTAACATGCCTGATAGAGAATTTTTTTAAAGATTTTGTTTATTTATTTGTCAGAGAGAGAGAGAGCACATAAGCAGAAGGAGCAGCAGGTAGAGGGAGAAGCAGGCTCCCCGCTGAGCAAGGAGCCCAATGTGGGACTCGATTCCAGGACCCTGGGATCTGAGCCACCCAGGCCTCCCCCTGATAGAGAATTTAAAGCAATGATTATGAGGATACTCACTGGTCTTGGCCAAAGAGTGGAAGACATCAGTGAAACAACCCAGGGATAAGAAATAACATAGTAGAGATAAAGGGCTCCATAAACAAAATGAGACACATATTTGATGGAATGAACAACAGATTATAAGAAGCCGAGGAACAAATGAATGACTTAGAGGACAGTAATGAAAAGTAATCAAGCTGAATAAAAGAGGGAAAAAAGAATTATGCAAACCAAGAATAGACTTAGGGAACACAGTGACTCCATCAATAACAACATTTGTATTATAGGAGTCCCAGAAGAAGAGAGAGGGAAGCAGAGACTTTATTTGAAGAAACAATAGCTGAAAACTTCCCTAATCTGGGGAAAGGAAAGAGATATCCAGATCCAGGAGGCACAGAGAACCCCCAACAAAATCAACAAAAGCAGATCCACACCAAGACAATCATAATCATATTGGCAAAATATAATGAGAAAAATATTAAAAGCAGCAAGACAAAAGAAGACAGCTGCATACAAATGGAACCCCAAGGCTATCAGATTTTTCAGCACAAACTTTCCAAGCCAGAAAGAAGTGGCATGATATATTCAAAGTGCTGAATGGGAAAAACCTGCAGCCAAGAATACTCTATGCAGCAAAGTTATCACTCAGAATAGAAGGAGAGATCAAGAGTTTCCCACACAAACAAAAACTGAAAGAATTCATGACCACTAAACAAGCTCTGCAAAAAATATTAAAGGGGATTATTTGAGTGGAAAGTAAAAACTAAAAATGACAGTATGAAGGTAGGAAACACAAAGGCAGTAAAAATGAATATTTCTGTAAAAATCAGTCAAAAATCTCACCAAAAAAAAAAAAAATGTAAAACATGACACCATATACCTAAAACATGGGGATGGGGTAAAGAATGGGTTCAAACTTTAATGACCACGAACTTAGTATAGAGTGCTATAAGTAGATGTTATATACATACCTAATGGAAACCACTAATAGATATGCAAAGAAAAAGAGAAAGAAACCCAAATATATCACTAAATAAAACCAGCAAATCATGAAAGAGTGGAAGATGAGAATCAGAGAAAATCTTCAGAAACTATAAAACATGAAATAAAAAGGCAATAAATACATACCAATAATTACTTTGAATGTAAATGGACTAAACACTCTAATCAAAAGACACAGGGTGACATGGCGTGCCTGGGTAGCTCAGTCAAATAAGTGTCAAACTCTTGGTTTCGGCTTATGTCATGATCTCACAGTCATGAGATCGAGTCCTGTGTCAGACTCCTTGCTCAGTGCGGAGTCTGCTTAGGATTCTCTCTCTCCCTCTCCTTCCCCCTCTGCTCCTTCCCCTACTTGCACACTCTGTCTCTAAAATAAATAAATAAAATCTTAAAAAAAAAAAAAAAAGACATAGGGTGACAGAAGGGAGAAGACATAGAGAATTTTTTTTTCAAAAACAATACCCAACTATATGCTGCCTACAAGAGACTCATTTTAGAACTAAAGACACCAGCAGATTGAAAGTGAGAGAATGGAGAAACATTTATCATATGAATGGATGTCAGAAGAAAGTAAGAGTAGCAATATTTATATCAGACAAAAGAGACTATTTTTTAAAAAGATTTTATTTTTATTTATTTATCAGGGAGAGAGAGAGCACAAGCAGGGGAGCAGCAGGCAGAGGGAGAAGCAGGCTCCCCGCTGAGCAGGGAGCCCAATGCGGGACGTGATCCCAGGACCCTGAGATCATGACCTGAGCCAAAGGCAGATGCCCAACCAGATGAGCCACCCAGGCGTCCCCAAAATAGACTCTAAAACAAAGACTGTAACAAGAAAGAAAGAAGGACACTAAATAATAAAGGGGACAATGCAACAAGAAGATATAACAATTGTCAATATTTACCTCCACAACATGTGATCACCCAAACACTTAAAACAGTTAGTAACAAATATAAAGCAACTAATGTATAATAATACAATAATAGGAAACATTAACATCCCACTTACATCAATGCTCATATCATCCAAACAGAAAGTCAAGAAGGAAACAATGGCTTTGAATGACACACTGGACCAGATGGATTTAACAGATATATTCAGAACATCCCATACTAAAATAGCAAAATACACACTCTTTTCAAGGGCACATGGAACATTCTCCACATCAAATCACATATTAGGCCAAAAAACAAACCTCAACAAATTCCAAAAGACTGAATGAAGTTGGGGGTGCCTGGGTGGCTGTCAGTTGAGTTTTTGACTTTTGGTTTCAGCTCAGATCATGATCTCATGGGTTGTGGGATCCAGCCCCATCGTGGGCTCTGGGCTCAGCAGAAAGGCTGCTTGGAATTCTCTCTCCCTCTCCCTCTGCCCTTCCCCCTGCTTGCACTCTCTTTCTCTCTCACTCTCAAATAAATAAATAAATCTTAAAAAAAAAAAGATTGAATGAAGTCATACCATGCATCTTTTCTGACCACAACACTATGAAACTAGAAGTCAACCACATGAAAAAACATGGAAAGACCACAAATACATAAAGGCTAAATAACATGCTATTAAACAATGAATGGGTCAACCAGGATATAAAAGAAGAAATAAAATACATGGAAGCAAATGGAAATGAAAGTACAATGGTTCAAAACTTTAGGATGCAGCAAAAGTGGTTCTAAGAGGGAAGTTTATACCAATACAGGCCTACTTCAAGAAGAAAAATCTCAAATAACATGACCTTAGAAGCTAACATAACCTAAAGGAGCTAGATAAAGAATAAATAAAACCCAAAACCAGCAGAAGGAAGGAAATAATAAAGATTAGAGCAGAAATAAATGGTATAGGAACTAAAAACAAAAAACAGTAGAACAGATCAATGAAACCAGGAGCTGGTTCTTTGAAAATATCAATAAAATTGATAAACCTTTAGCCAGATTTATCAAGAAAAAAAAAGAAAGGACCAAATAAGTAAAAACACAAATGAGAGAGGAAAACTAACAAGCAACACCACAGAAATGCAAGAGAATATTATGAAAAAATATATGCCAACAAATTGCACACCCTAAAAGAAATGGATAAATTCCTAGAAACATAACCTACCAAAACTGATGCAGGAAGAAAATTTGAACAGACCAATTACAGCAATGAAACTGAATCAATAATCAAAAAGCTTCCAACAAACAAAAGTCCAGGACCAGAGGGCTTCACAGGCAAATTCTACCAAACACTTAAAAAAGATTTAATACCTATTCTTCTCAAACTATTAAAAAAAAAAAAAAAAAAAGGAAAACTTCCAAATTCATTCCATGAGGCCAGCATCATTAATACCAAAACCAGATAAAGACAGCGCGAAGAAAGGGAACTACAGACCAATATCTCTGGTGAACACAGATGCAAAAATCTTCAACAAAATACTAGCAAACCGAATCCAACAATACATTAAAAAAATCATTCACCATAATGAAGGGGGATTTATTCCTGGGTTGCAAGGGTGGTTCAATATTTGCAAATGATACCTGACACACCACATCAATAAGAGAAAGGATAAGAACAATAACCATGTCAATATATGCAGAAAAAACACTTGACAAAGTACAATACCCATTCATGATAAAAACCCTCAACAAAGTAGTGTTAGAACATACCTCAACATAATAAAGGCCAAATATGGAAAACCCACAGCTAACATCATCCTCAATGAAGAACAACTGAGAGCCTTTCCCCTAAAGTCTGGAATAAGACAAGGATGTCCACTGTCACCACTTTTATTCAACAAAGTAATTGAAGTCCTAGCCACAGCAATCAGACAAGAAGAAATAAAAGTCATCCTGGGGCGCCTGGGTGGTTCTGTCATTGAGCATCTGCCTTCGGCTCAGGTCATGATCCTGGGGTCCTGGGATCGGGCCCCACATCAGGCTCCCTGCTCGACGGGAAGCCTGCTTCTCCCTCTCCCACTCCCCCTACTTGTGTTCCCTCTCTCACTGTATCTCTGTTAAATAAATAAAATCTTAAAAAGAAAAGAAATAAAAGGCATCCAAATCAGTAAGGAAGAAGTACAACTTTCGGTATTTGCAGATGACAGGATACAATACATAGAAAACCCAACACACTCCATCAAAAAACTGCTAGAACTGATAAATGAATTCAGTAAAGTGTCAGGATACAAAATACACCTACAAAAATATGTTGCATTTCTACCCACCAATAATGAAGCACCAAAAAGAGAAAATAAGAAAACAATCTCATTTACAATTGCACCAAAAATAATAAGATTCCTAAGAATAAACCTAACCAAAGAGGTGAAAGACCTAAACTCTGAAAACTACAAAACACTGGTGAAAGAAATTGAAAACAAGAAAAGAAATGGAAAGAAATTCCATGCTCATGGATTGGAAGAACAAATATTTTTAAAATGTCTATACTACCCAAAGTATGCAATCCCTATCAAAATACCAACAGCATTTTTTACAGAAGTAGAACAAACAATCCTAAAATTTGTAAGGAACCACAAAGAACCCTGAATAGCCAAAGCAATCTTGATAAAGAAAAACAAAGCTGGAGGCATTACAATTCCTGACTTCACATTATATTACAAAGCTGTAGTAATCAAAACAGTATGGTACTGGCACAAAAATAGACATATAGATCAATGGAACAGAAAACCCAGAAATGAACCCACAACTAAATGGTAAATTAATCTTTGACAAAGCAGGAAAGAATATCCAATGGGAAAAAGAGTCTCTTCAACAAACAGTATTGGGAAAACTGAACAGCAACATGAAACTGGACCACTTTCTTGCATCATACACAAAAATAAATTCAAAATGGATTAAAGACCTAAATGTGAGACCTAAAACCATAAAAATCATAGAAAAGAACACAGGCCGTAATTCCTCAAACATTGGCCAAAGCAACTTTTTTCTAGATAGGTATCCTGAGGCAAGGGAAACAAAAGCAAAAATAAACTATCGGGATTACGTCAAAATACAAAGCTTCTACACAGTGAAGGAGACAGTTAACAAAACCAAAGGGCAGCCTATGGAATGGGAGAAGATAACTACAAATGACATATCCAATAAAGGGTTAATATCCAAACCATATAAAGAACTTATAAAACTCAAAATGTAAAAAACAAATAATCTAATTAAAAAGTGAGCAGAAGAACATGAACAGACATTTCTCCAAAGACATACAGACGGCCAACAGACACATGAAAGGATGTTCAACACCACATCAGGGAAATACAAATCAAAACTACAACGAGATCTCACCTCACACCTGACAGAATGGCTAAAATCTACAACATAAAAAATAATAGGTGTTGGTGAGGATGTGGAGAAAAAGGAACCCTTGTGCACTGTCGGTGGGAATGCAAACTGGTGCAGCCACTGTGGAAAACAGTACGGAGTTTCCTCGAAAAATTAAAAATAGAACCATCCTACTATCTGATCTCACAATCACACTACTGGATATTTACCCAAAGAATACAAAAACACTAATTCAAAGGGATACATGGACCTCTATGTTTATCATTATTTACAATAGCCAAGATATGAAAGCAGCCCAAGTGTCCATTAATTGTGAATGGATAAAGAAGTGTGGTGTGTGTGTGTGTGTGTGTGTGTATGAAATACTATTCAGCCACAAAAAAGAATGAAATCTTCCCATTTGCAAGGACATGGATAGTGCTAGAGAGTATAATGCTAAGTGAAATAAGTCATAGACAAATACCATATGATTTCACTCATATGTGGAGTTTAAAAAACAAAATAAACGAGCAAAGGGGGAAAACAAAGACAAACCAAGAAACAGACATTTAACTATAGAGAACTGATGGTTACCAGAGAATAGGTGGATTGAGGGGAGAAGGGGAGGATGGGTGAAACAGGTGATGGGAATTAAGGAGTGCACTTGAGATAAGCACCCTCAGGTGATTAAAATAAAAACATTCTCAAAGAATTTAATTATGTGATAAGATACGGTATCACTTAAATGAAAATATGTATATATTTGTGTATATAAATCTACATTTTTATATATGTATATAAGTAAAACCAACATACCCAGCACTCAATATAAAATGTACTATTTGTGGAGGCCTGGGTGGCTCAGTCGGCTAAGCGACCAACTCTTGGTTTCCCTCAGGTCTTGATCTCACGGTCGTTGATCCAACCTGGCCTCCTGCTCCAAGCAAAGAGGAGAGTGGGCTTGAGATTCTCTTCCTCTCCCTCTGCCTGTCCCCCTCCCGTTTAGGCTTTGCATGCGCTCTCTCTCAAATACATAAATCTTTTAAAATAAACAAATAAATAAAATGTACTATTTTCTATATTAATAAAAAACTGGGAGTGCAAGGAAGATATTTTCTAAGAGAAACAGTAGGTTCCAGGTTACTTGATGGGTCTTTGTTAGGCGTTCGCCAAGAAAGAAAAAAGATCAAATTTGAAAAAATAAAGCATTTCGGAGACAAAGAGAAAATACTAAGTCACCTTAAACATTACTTTTAATTGTCACAACAATTATTTCCTCCTCCAACGGAGACCTTTTTTGGAGAAGTATAGAGACGGGGAAGGAGACAACAGGCCATTCTTTGGACCCCGATGAGAAAGTCAACTGGCTCCACCTGCCACACACGACCCTCGCCATCAGAGACCAGAGCTTCCAAATCAATCTTCAGGGTCAGAGAGAAGAGTCAAGGCTTTTACCGTCAAGGGGCAGAGCTGTCTTGTCTTGTGCTCCCATATATGATTGTGTGTGACACAGTCAACAACACAATCTCCCCAAATCCACACAGTGCTGCACAGTCTCACACCCACTACTAGACACAAAGTCACACCCTCCCTACCCTTCCCACACAGTGCTCCACAGTCACAATACCCACGGCGGCTCAGTCACAAAGCTCCCTATACTAGCATACAAAGTGGAATACCAGGTCACAGTCACAACCGCATACCCACTACAGGGACACAGTCACAGGTAACCCCCCCCCCAGTGTTACACACGGTCACACATGAACAATCATACCATGGGGACTCACAGTGCTATAAGCTAATCCACACCCGCACACACGGTATCACACACGTTCACAATCACACATACATCACTTGACAGTCACAAAATTTCACCACCGCCCCTCCTCAGCCCCTTCTACCCGAACAGACTTAATATTCAGTTTCCGTCCCGACCCCGGGACTTTTTTCAACCTCGGGGTCCTCTGAAACGTGTCAGTAGGCGGAGCGCGCTGCTGAGAGACCACCACTCGCGGCTAAATAGAGCTCAGCTCAAAGCCGCCCGCCTCACTGTGGGGAGGAGCGGCGGACACGATGCCTGCTGGGAAATGTAGTTAAGCTCCGCGGTAGTGATGGAAAAGATGGCGCCCGGCTTGAGCCCTGTCCTCCCCCGGCCCACCCTGAGGCACGAACTGTGCCCCGAAATGTTTCGGCGCTCCAGGGGTAGGTAGCCTTACACCTTGGCCCCTACTTGGAGTAAGCCCGGCATGCTTGAACTGAGTTTATTATAACCAAAGGCACACCACTGCCCTCTCCGAAAGGCAGAGTTAACACAGGAAAGATTAAACTGAGACTCGGACTACTTACACTCCTCCCCCAACCAGGGAGACGGTCCCACAAACTCTGGCGCAGGAAAGAAAGCGCGAAAAGCGGACTTCAACCCCCTGAAACTTATGGGAAATGTAGTCCGCAGTCAGAAAAGTGGAGGACCGGCCAATACCGACAGATTCTGTCCGGTACTGAGCCCGGCTTGGCGGAGCCCAGGAGACCTCTGGGAGTGCTAGCCAGCCCAAGGAGTGCGCAGGCGCAGACTTTCTGGCTCGCCATAGTCGTCTTTGTCTGCGGGTGAGTGTGGTTTCGGCCTCGCAAGGCACAGATCTGGGCGTGGGACCTGGGGTTCTGGGCTCAGAATCCGGTCAGGGAAGCTGTAGGGGAGGATTCTTAGAGCCTGCGACAGGGCTGGGGAGGCTGACGGGGACGAATCGCTTTCTGTGACGTGCAGTGTTCAAAGCCTGTGCGGATGGGGGCAGGGGTACAAGGAGGAAACTGGGGCGAGTTCGCAGGTGGGTGACGGAGGGTGTGAAAGGGTTGTAGAGATACAACTTGCGTGAGAATTGCGTGGTTCCAAGTTTGTGAGGATGGGTGGCATGGTGAGCTTTATGGGGTAGTAACCTCAATCTCACGTTTCTAAAATAATGATAATAAAGATGCATCTTTCTGGAGTATCCGTTTTTCTGAAGGAAAGGAAAATGGCTAAGACGAGAGATAAGTAATTTTTAAAGCGATTTTTATATAAAGGCAGACTGATTGTGGAGTTTATTTCCGAAAAACTTGTTATTGGATTACTAGACTCCCCCTGTGTATTGACTTTTCGTAATTCTTTGGAGGAACTTTGGTGAGCACCTTTGAGAAGCCCTTGACTAAGGAGGAGCTTTAAGAGCTAGTTTCCACTAGTGTAGACAGCACAGAATTGTGGAGGATATTGTCCTGTCTTTGGTGCAGAGATAGCAAGTAACTGATTTGAGACTCCCTTGTTTCTAAACGACGTGGCAGTGACTCGTAATTTGACCAGGTTTTCCCCAGACCAAATGGCATTTGTAAATGTAGTGAAACAAATTGTCTTCTATCTAAAACGACACTTTCTTCCAGTATTCTATCACACTTAACATAATTTTCAATAAAATGAAAAGGTACCACGGTACAAAAAATTCATATACACAAATAATAGCTTTGGTATATACAAAAAATAATCAGTAACAGTTATGACTACTTTATTTACAACAGCGACAAATCAGACAAAACACCTTGGGGTAAACAAGAAATGTATAAAATCTATATAACACTAAATTCTTTAGTTAACAAGATGCAAAAGAAGACTTGAACAAATGGAAATATATGTCATATCTTAGATTTAAAAAGTCTGCAAGGTATTTTGTGAAGAAAGCTAAGTGCCTGTTTGGTAATACCTAATATACCACTTTTTTAGTAAGTGGGAATAAGAATGTATATTTGTAGGTGCATAAAGAAACTTGAAGTTTACACAGAAAATAAAAAGGTTGATGAGGAGGGAGATGTAACAGCTAGGGCAGGGGTAAGAATCACATTTTTGCTTCCCTGGTTGTAGATTTCCATTTTTAACTGGGATGGGGAAATTAATGTCTTTGTTCACTCCATTACTTTTTAGATGTTTAGCACTGCCTCACTCTTGAATGTTTCCTTGACTTCCATTATACTACTTTCATTTGTATAATTCTAGTCAAAACCAAGAAATAATCCTCCCCCACCAAAAAGCTCCATTAGTGACTTATGTTTCTGTTTTCCCCTTAACTATTAGTGTTCCTAAGTTTCTCACTTTGATTATATATATATATAATATGTATTTATATATAAATACATATCTCTAAGAACAAAATTCCATTGCTGTGGCTTCACCTGACAGGTGACTAACAAATGTCCATTCCTATTTGAGCCATGTCCTGAACTACTGATTCACATATCCAAATGCATAATGGACTGCCCCACCTTGAGGTTGCAGTCAGGAACTTCAAACTCTAAATTTATGCCCACAATGTTAGTACTGTTATCCTGTTTCCTGTGGTTTGCCTCCATCCATTTCCCCTTTGATTACCTGTTTTGTCAGTTCATAACACTGTCCATCCAGATTTGAAGCCTCTTATATCTGAGTAAGGGAAGAGCTTCTCAGTAAGTTTGACTCTTACCTGTCACACCACATTACAAATTGGAGGCCTAGATTTCTTAATTACACATAATAAATGATAAATATGTATGTTTGCTGAATCAGTGAATGACCATATAATTATATGGCATTTAAAATATTTCATTTCTCCTAGAGTAACATAACCTAGGTAAAATATTAGGCTGCTAAAAATGTTTAGGAATGCTGACCATGACGAATACATGAATAACATCCTTTACATTTTATCCATATCATTTAAGGTTGGTGACTTCAGATTTATGAGGAAAGTGTTTTTATAGGGGAAAATGACATTCAGAATTGTGACTCTTCAGTCAGGAGCAAGGCCACATGTACCTGTTCAGGTTGTGATTCAGTAGAACTCTAACAACTCAGTCTTGTAATTTTTCTCTATCACCTAAATCCTGAAAATGACGTTACCCATTTCTGAAATGTGTGGAGCCTTTTTTTTTTAAGACTTATTTATTTGAGAGAGAGAGTGTGTGCACACACAAGCAGGGGGGAAGGGCAGAGGGAGAAGGAGAAGCAGGCTCCCCGAAGAGCAGGGAGCCCTATGTGGGACTCAATCCCAGGACCCTCAGATCATGACCTGAGCCGAAGGCAGACTCTTGACCAACTGAGCCACCCAGGTGCCCCTGTGTAGAGCCTTTAAATGGCATAATGGGTTTGGCTTGGGATGCAGAGTATAAATCCATGTGCTCACGTGTATGCATGTGTACCAGCTTCTAAGCCAAAGGGTCATCATTACTTTGTTTTTTTCACAGGCCAGGTTCCTTGTACATCCACAGGAACTGCACTTGCCTTGTCCTTCAAAACCTCCCAGGAGTCCTATAGCCTCAACCTGAATTATGGGATGCTGCTTTGACCCTCAACAGTAACGTCCAAGTCCTGTGTCACTGTTTAGAAGTTTAAGGCACCAGTTTAACAAGAAGATCAGTGGATGACTGAGAGAGAAATGTAAAGGAGGTGCTATCTAGGTGAGTAAGAAAGAACCCAGCAGGTATTAATGGGATAAAGGCTCATTACAGTTACTCAACCCACAACCTCTGAAAATTTTTTGAGGCAGTTGTCTTATCAGCCCTTGTCTTTTGGAGTAACAATTGCTGGAAATTCTTTAGATACCCAAATAACATTTCCAGATAATCTTGCTTGATCAGTGCTTTTTTTTCCTCAGATTTTGGGGGACTGGTTGCCCCTCTAACCTCTCTTCTGGATGTCACCCTCTTCATTTGTAGTCTCAGTTTGATAAATTTTATGATGTACATGTGTTCTCCCTTTCACTAACATTCTCCATTTTTTATTTCCCCCTAGATGTCTAGACTTCTTCCCTTAAGCATTCATTCATCTTGCCAAGGATTACAAGATCTCTAGTCTTTCAAATCTTAGCATATAGATTCTTTTCTTTAAAATTGAACTTTCTGGGGATGCCTGGGTGGCTTAGGCGATTAATCATCTGACTCTTGATTTCGGCTCAGGTCATGATCTCAGGGTCATGGGATAGGGCCAGCATCGGACTCCACGCTGGGCATGGAGCTTGCTTGGGAGGGATTCTCTCTCCCTCCCCCTCTCCGATACCCTGCTTGCACTCTCTCTCTCAAAAAAAATTTTTCTAATAAAATTTAACTTTCTATCATTTCTCCCCACTTCCATTGTTATATATCTGAGTTGAATTTTATTTTCCCCCTTATCCTTATTTCTTATTCTCTTCCTACCTCCAACTATCATAGCACAACATTTCTCCCCCTCTTGCTTTTTAACAATATAGCATGCTTGGAAATTTGTCCTGGCTTCCTACGAGTTCACCTCTCTGTTACTTTTAAAAAGAAATAATACTATTCTCTTTAAAATCCAATACATGCACTTAATAGAAAAGTAAAATAATGGGTATGTCTTCTCAATCCTGGCCCTCACTTCTCCATTTCTGTTCCCCAGAAGCAGCCACTGTTAACTGTGCATTCTTCTAAATATTTTTATGAGTATACAAGGAGGCTTTCAAGCAGAACAATGACATGATTTAACTGTGACAAGAATAAACACCTGTTGCTGTGTTGAGAGGAGTTATAAAGAGGCAAAGGCGAAGGTAGGAAGAAGAGTGAGGAGCCTATTAAATATCCAGTCAAGACAAGATGTGGCTTACACTTTGGTTGTCCTCGTGAGGATTATGAGAAATGGCCAGATGCTAACCATATTTTGAAGATAAAGCCAACAGGACATGGAGATGTAATAGGTGTGTGATCTGGGAGACAGTTGTTCAATGCTTGAGCAACTGGAAAAATAAGGTTGCTATTTAACGAGATGAGAAGAATTTGGGGGGAGTTGATTTGGGAGAACGAGAGTTTTGTCTGGGGCAGGGTAAATTATTAGACATCCAAGTGCAGATTTTGAGTAGCAAGTGGCTATGTGAATCACTTGGGGAAAGAGGTCCAGGCTAGTGATTAAATATTTTCCAAAAATATTGCATCATAATGCACAAATGTCAAGCAAATTCTTAACTGTATTCTGTGGAAATGGTGACCTGTTAGAGCAGGGTTTGGCAAACTACAGCCTAGTACGTGTTTTTCTGAAGAGTTTTACTGAAACATGGCCACCTACAGTGCATCTTGTCCATTCATTTTCTTATTATCTGTGGCTGCTTTCATGCTACAAATGCCTGAGTTGAGCAGGCATCTGCAGATACATGATGTTATAAAGCATGAGACACGACTAAAAAGTATATCAGTCATGGTAAAGCTAAGTGACTATAATAAACCCAAAATGTACTGCTTTAAGGAATATAAGAATTGATTTCCTGGTCCTATAACAGTTAATGTGGGGAGTAGTGAAGAGCTGCATGGTTGCTTTGGTCTTTGTGGTCCTTTAAGGATCCAGATTTCTTCCAGGTTGTCTCTTTCATTATTCAGTTGTGGTTGAACCTGGATCAGCAGTGCATTTCTGGTTCCAGCCAGGTGGAGGAGGGAGAAATCACCACGGTAGGACAAGAAGTCAATAAACTTTTTCTGTAAAGGTCCAGATAGTAAATACATAAGGCTTTGTAGACCATACAACTACTCAAGTCAGACATTATAGCACAAAAGTAGTTTGCTTAGCATGAGACTATCTTGATTTCTATTTTGAAAATATTTTTTAAACCACAAGTTAAATGCTATTGAAAGAACCACTTTACCTGATTTTCAGATGACGTTGCCTAGTTCAGTTCAGAATTTTACAGGAGGGCCACCTGGGTGGGTCGGTCAGTTAAGTGTCTGACTCTTGATGTTGGCTCAGGTCTTGATCTCGTGGTGGTAAGTTTGAGCATCGGGCTCCACACTCAGTGAAGAGTCTGCTTGAGATTCTCTCTCTCTCTTTCCCCCCCAGCTCTCTCTCTGTCTTGCTCTCTAAAATAAATAAATCTTTAAAAAAAATTTACAGTATGAAAAATTCAATTCTGATAAATATGTATGAAGTATGTTGATGTCATCCCTATAAAAATACAAGGATTTTTAATTACCAACGAGATGTCATTTCTGTGTTTTCCTTTTTTTAAGATTTTATTTATGTGAGAGAGATAGAGCGTATGAGTGAGGGGAGGAAAAGAAGGGAAGGGAGAGGAACAAGCAGACTGCACTTGAGCACAGAGCCCCATGCAGGGCTCGATCCCAGGACCCGGAGATCATGACCTGAGCTGAAACCAAGAGTCAGACCCACATCTGACTGAGCCACCCAGGTGCCCCTGTGTTTTCTTTTACTAGGACTATAGTGGGTTGAGCCTTGATCTGTTCTGCATCATTCTTTGACAAATATAATGAATTGGAATTTTGAAGTAAATGCTATTACTGTAATTTGTAAAACTTTAGTAAAATCCACATGTTGAGCCATCTATGCCTTGGGCTTTGGGGTGATAAAATACTTTAACATTGTCTCTTTTTTTTCTATGTTTACTTTTCTGTTTAGGATTTCTGTCTTTTCTGGTCTCAGTTTTCATAGGTTATATTTGGTTTTCAAATTTATTTGCATGGGGTTGAGCAAATAATCTACAGTCCTTTTCTATCTATGGTTATTTCCAAATAATAACTTTTTTAAAAGTTTTGTAATTTTGCTTTTATTCCTCTTTAGTTTTTACCTAGGAATCAACTTATGAATTTATTATTTTTTTTCTGTTTGTAATAATTAATTTATCTTTACTAATTTTTCTGTTTTTCTTTTTATTATTTATTTTTTAGAGAGAGAGTGAGAGAGCATGTGGTGGGAGGGGCATAGAGAGAGGGGGAGAGAATCCCAAGCAGGCTCCTTGCTCAGTGCAGAGCCCAATGCAGGGCTCAATCTCATGACCTTGAGATCATGACCTGAGCTGAAATCAAGAGTCAGACACAACTGACTGAGCCACCCAATTTTTGTTTTTCTTATATTTACTTTTCCTTATTGTAATTCCTTAGTTTGAACACTTACTTTGTTGTTCTTTGTTTTTAAAATAATATAAACATTTATGTTAAAACTTATACATTTTCTCAAATGTATTCTATGGGCTCTGATATATATTTTTTTTCTGAATTTTTCTGAATATTCTGCAATTTAATTTTCTCTTTGACCAAAGTGTTTGTTGAAGCCAGTACATTTTGAAATTTACAAGTGAAAATTTGTTTTTCTATTGTAATTTTTTTTACTCAAGTATTTTGTCTGTCCTTTTCCACATTGTGGAATATTTGAAGTTTTATAGGCATTATAAGGGCTGATTTTAAGAATGTTCTGTGAGCCTTTAAAAAGGTAGTTTTAAAACTGATTAGCTCTGGGGCGCCTGGGTGGCTCAGTCATTAAGTGTCTGCCTTCGGCTCAGGTCATGATCCCAGGGTCCTGGGATCGAGCCCCACATGGGGCTCCCTGCTTGGCAGGAAGCCTGCTTCTCCCTCTCCCACTGCCCCTGCTTGTGTTCCCTCTCTTGCTGTCTGTCAAATATATAAAAAAAATCTTTAAAAAAAAACAACTGATTAGCTCTATGTTATAAATTAGTACATGTTTTTATTTAATGTTCCTATTTTTAGTGTATTCTATTTTATGGATTTGGTGCTTGAGGAAAGGTAGTCTTCTCAGTTACTAACGTCTTGGATTTCTGTGGTTTATGTATTCATGATTATCTTCTTTTATCTTTATTCTTTATTTTCAGCATTTCTGATGTCGTTTTAGATTGTATCTTGTATGTATAGAGTTTAGGTGCCTTTGTTCTATCAGTTGTTAAACCTTAGCATGTGTCAAAATCATCTGGAGGGCTTTTTAAATACAGATTACTGGGCCTTACTGGCAGATTTTCTGATTCAGGAGTTATGTGTTGGAGCCTGAGAATTTTCTGTATGAGTCTGTTTTAGTCTTTTTCTTTTAATAGTTCTTTTTATTTTAGTTGTATTTATTGAGAGGAACAATATGGTTAGTATTGGTTCTCATATTTAATATTATACATTGTTTTAAATTTGACCTCATCTTTTTTATCCTTTACTGTAGGATTTTTGATTTCCTTGTCTTGGGTATATATGTCTTTCCTTCAAAAAATTTGGAAAGCTTATTATATTATTTTATTCTCTTGGTTGCCTTTATATTCATAACTTTTAGTCTTCATCCTTCATTGCTTTAGTCCCCACTAAGTAGTGATGTGTATTTTATACATTAGTATGTTTTCAGTCTCCCTCCTCTCTTTACCACACAGTTGGTGATTGCGATTATTATTCCAGTTTTAAATAGGATCAGCTGCATCCTTTGTACCTCCCCCTTCATATATATGAAATTATTTGCGTCTTTGCCTTTGATTGTGCAGTAATCGATCTATCAAAGTCCATTGTTTACCCTTGAGCTTCATTTTTATTAAAATGTATCTTCGTTATCACTTTTAGCTCAGTCTCTCTAATCTCTCTACTCCCATACCATATTATGTCTTCCAGAACAACACGGATCCTAAGTATATAGTCTCTTATATTTTTATTTTTCACTTTCATGTTTAAGACCTACATTGGAGCTCACTGAAAGGCCAGTATTTTACCCTTTGGATCTGCAGTGTTGAACACAAGCAAGATGATTATTAAATAATTAGTGATTATTGTAGAGCTTCAAGTGTGGATTTACATTTTCAGCTTTATTGAGGAATAATTTACATAAATTAAAAGTCACTCCCCCTTTCAGTATATTATTTGATAAATTTGGTAATTGTATATAGGCATAAAACGTACACCAAAACAAACATACAAAACAGATTCATTGTGCCCTTTTGCAGTTGAACCACGCCCCTCCCCCATCCCTGGTGATCACTAATTGACTTTATGTACTATAGCTTGCTGTTCCTAGAATTTCATATAAATATAGTCATGTACTGCATAATCTTTAGCATTTAATTTCTTTGACTTAGTTTTACATTTTTGAAATTAATTCATGTGGTATAGATTAGTATTTCATTCCTTTTTATTGCTGACTATTACTATAAGTATGGACATAATTTGTTCACTAGTTGATAGACATTTAGATTATTTCCATTTTGGGCCATTATGAATAATGCTATTATGAACATTCATATACTAAGTCTTTGTGTGAACATACATATTCATTTTTCTTAAATAAATGACTGGGAGTGGGACTGCTGCCTAGAATATTAAGTGTATATTTAACTACAAAATACTCTCAGATTGTATTCCAAAGTAGTAGAACCATTTTTCATCCCCAGCTACTACTCCCATCATTGAGAGTTATAGTTGCTTCACATTCTCACATTTGGATTGGCCGTTGTTTTACCTTTAGCCATTTAGTGGATGTGTAATGTATCTCACTGGGGGGTTGTTTTTTGTTTTTGTTTTAAGATTTTATTTATTTAAGAGAGAGAGAATGAACAGGCAGGAGAGGCAGAGGGAGAAGCAGACTCCCCGCTGAGCAAGGAGCCCAATGTGGGACTCGATCCCAGGACCCTGAGGTCATGACCTGAGCCAAAGGCAGATGCTCAACCAACTGAGCCACCCAGGTGCCCCTCACTGGGATTTTAATATGCATTTCTGATCCCTAGTTAAGATGAATGTCTAATGTACTTATTGGCCATTCATATGTCTGATTTTGTGAAATGTCTGTTCTAGTCTTTTACCCATTTTAAAAACTAGATTATCTTTTTGAGTTTTAGGAGTTCTGTGTATTTTGGGTATGAGCCCTTTATCAGTTTCTGCCAGTCTGGCTTTTCTTTTTGTTAAGTGTGTTTTTGAAGGGCATTAGCTTTTAATTTTGATGAAGTCTACCATTTTTTCTTTTTATCTTAATAGTTTTAACACTTATGTTGAAGTCTTTGATTCAGTTTAAGTAAGTTTTTGCATATGGCATACAGTAAAGTTTGAGGGCTTTTGTTTTCTAATTATGTAAATTATAGCATTGATATGAGTGACAGCATATTACTAGAGTTAATTCTTGCAGTGATTTATAAGAAAATCAGGAGGGGCACCTGGCTGGCTCAGTCTTAGAGCATGGGACTTTCATCTCAGGTTTGTAAGTTTGAGCCCCAGGTTGGGTGCAGAGATTACTTAAAAATAACATCTTTAAAAAAGAAAGTAAGAAAATGAGGATAAAATTTTAAGAGGGACAAGACAGATCAGGATCACATTGAAGATTTCCAGTTAGTGGGCAGGAAGCAATTATAAAAGAAAGAATTCAGAGGGGGTACAAGAAAAGAGCTCTTCACAAAAGAAGAACTTTGGTGCCACTTATTTCAGGCATAATGAAAGGAAAACGAATGAAAACTGAAATGGATGGCAATGGCAGTTTCTGTATCTAGAAATAATAGTATCAATAATCAAAACACTGCAGTAAATCAGATTTCAAAGCAAAAATGGCTGTTTTCTTGCCTATTTTCCTTTTTTCATTAAATCTGTGTACTTTGCTGTTTAGCCATGTGAAACTCAATTGCAACCAGATAAAAGTGAAATAGGATTATAGTTATGCTTGCTCCATCCTTCCTCACCCACAGTTCCTACTCCACATAGGCAACTACTTGCAACTCATTTAACTGAGTCTACTGATATTTATTCCCACATTTTATACAGCTATTTTACCTACTTTTGATTTAACCATTTTAAAACAGTATCACCTTGGGAGCACCTACCTGGCTTAGTTGGTAGAACATGCAGCTCTTGATCTCAGGGTTGTAAGTTTGAGCCCCACATTGGGTGTAGAGATTACTTAAAAATAAAATCTTTTACAGGCACCTGCATGGTGCAGTTGGTTAAGCGTCCAACTCTTGGGTTTCAGCTCAGGTGGGGATCTCAGGGTTCTGAGATCAAGCCCCCTGTTGAGCTCTGCACTCAGCGTAGAGTCTGCTTAAGATTCTCTTCTCCCCCTGTTCTAACAAAATCTTTTAAAATACATCATTTATATATGTAGTCAGATTGTTAACATGCAGGGATCCAGAAAATTTCCTGCATTCATTTTGCTTTGTGTTTTCTCTGGAACTCCTTTAGGAAATGTTGAACCTCCTAGATGCCTCCACTAACCCAGGAATTTTCCAATCATTATTTCTTTCTCCCTTCGTTCTTTCCATTCTTCCCTTTTTTATTCTGGGAGATTTCCTGGAATTTTTCCCCCCAAACTATTGAATTTTTGAGGTCAACATTATATTGTTTATTTGCAAAAAGCACTTCTTTATAGAACCCTGTTAATATTTCAGTGCTATACAACCTCTTAGCTTTCTGTAATACTAATTATAGTATTGTATATGTGTTCTTTTGTTCCTTTGTTTTTTTCCTATTTGTTTTGATCTGTCTTTCACCTCAGGGCTTTCATCAAATTTTTTGATCTTTAATGTTATATTAATATTTAACATTGAACTACCTGAATCATTACTGTAATCTATGTGCATGGTTGGGGCTTGTAGAATAATGGGCTTCACTGTGCACCATTCAGTCAGATATCTAGGTGTTTCTTTTATATGACTCTATATGTTAGTATCTATAAATGTTCTCATGGTCTTCTCATTTTTTCAGAAAAGAACCCTTCCATTGTCTGACACCAGCAACCACCAGCATTTCTAACAAGCAGCAGTAGAAAGGGGTTGGGACCCTAGTCTGCATATGAACTTTTACTTATTACCTTCTTTTTAATATGTTACTCTAATCTTCTTTGCCTATCATCACTAAATTTGGAGCCTCCCAGTTATACCATCAGCTGCTGCTTTTGTAATCATTTTTATAAATCTCACCTTCCACTCTCACCCAGTCTCTCCAGTTATAGAGCCTTTGTGTTGACAGCTGTGTCACAAATTACCTTGCTTCTAGGTGGCATCCTCTTCTGCTGGCTTTTTATTTAAGTCATTCGATTCTGCTGTTAATTTATAGTTCTTTATTTGCTTTCCTTTCAGAATTTCCTGAAACTTTTCATCCACTGGTGTCTCCTCTACCTCTTAATGTTTATAAGTATATGTCCTTCATCCTCTTACTGTCATTTTAATGGAGTTTCAGAAAGAGATAGAATCTTACTTAACCACACTTCCTTTTTAATAATTCTTCTATTCATTTTTTTCCCCCTTCATCCTAGGCTCTCCCAGTTTTGTTTTTGTCCTTTCATCCTGTTTGTCACCTGTTCTTTATGTTTTATTTTACTTATTTATAGTGTACAAAGTTACATTTAAAAGCAGTTGAAGGGGTACCTCAGTGGCTCAGTCAGTTAAGTGTCCAACTCTTGATCTCAGCTCAGGTCTTGATCCCAGGGTTGTGAGTTCAAGCCCCACATTGGGCCCCATGCTATTTAAAAAAAAAACAGAAAAAAAGTAATAATAAAAGCAGTTTAAGCTACATGTACCTGTGAATGTTATTTGTATTTAAGCTTTCTTTTATACTGGTAGACTAGGTTTGAAATAAAGAGTCTATTTTACAATACCATATTTCTGATATTTTATTAATAATACTGGGAAAAATCACAAGTACAGTGATGTTGATGATGATGACAGCTACTTTATTGGATTTTTACTACTATGGCATGTTATTAGCTCTTTTCAATGATTTTTTTTTTAATTCCCTTTTAGAAAAGGTCTGGGAAATTTATAAATAGATAAAGACACAACATGGAAGACATGTGAGTTAAGTCTCCTTCTCCATGAAAATACAGCTCAGAAAAAACTCAGAAAACCTGGTAACAGAAAAGTATTTCCTCTGAACACAGACACTGATTAAGACTATATTTCTATGTATGGGACTCAGTTTAAGGGAATTTAGGACATAATTTATACTTAAATATAAGAGAAGCTGTCTAAGAAAGAACCATTACCATTAAGAATACAATGATGTCTTATATTTCATCCCAATCTGTAATTGTCTAATCTCAGTATAAGCAATGTAAAGTCTTTCATCATAAATTCAACTTCATTAGATACCTGAGGATTAATGTTGAAGAGAAACCATACGAATTTCATGAATGTGGAAAAGCTTTTATCTATGTCACATGTCAAGAGATACTGAGGAATTCTTGTTGGAAAAAATATCTGTGCATGATAAGAATGTTGGAAAGCCTTCAGCCTGAAGCAGATCTCCTTCAGCATGACCAGATTCATAGTAGAGAGAAACCTCATGAATGCAATGAATGTGGAAAAACCTTTAGCCTGAAGCAAAACCTCATAGAGCATAAGAAAATGCATACTGGAGAAAAATCACATGAATGTACTGAATGTGGTAAAGTATTCTCTCGAGTCTCATCCCTTACTCTACATTTGAGAAGTCATACAGGAAAGAAACCATATAAATGTAATAAATGTGGAAAAGCCTTCAGCCAGAAAAGAAACTTCCTTTCTCATCAGAAACATCATACCGGAGAGAAACTTTATGAATATGGGAAAGCTTCTATTCAGATGCCAGGCCTCATTAAACACCAGAGAAATAATACTGGAAACAAACCCTATGCATGTAAGGAATGTGGAAAGGCCTTCAATGGCAAATCATATCTCACTGAGCATGAGAAAATTCATACGGGAGAGAAACCATTTGAATGTAATCAATGTGGAAGAGCCTTCAGCCAGAAGCAATACCTCATTAAACATCAGAATATCCACAGTGGAAAGAAACCCTTTAAATGTAATGAATGTGGAAAAGCCTTTAGCCAGAAGGAAAACCTCATTATCCATCAAAGAATACATACTGGAGAGAAACCTTATGAATGCAAAGGGTGTGGGAAAGCTTTCATTCAGAAGTCAAGCCTCATTAGACACCAGAGAAGTCATACAGGAGAGAAACCCTATATATGTAAAGAATGTGGGAAAGCCTTCAGTGGCAAATCAAATCTCACTGAGCATGAGAAAATTCATATTGGAGAGAAACCCTATAAATGTAATGAATGTGGAACAATCTTTAGGCAGAAGCAATACCTCATTAAACATCACAATATTCATACAGGAGAGAAACCCTATGAATGTAATAAATGTGGAAAAGCCTTCTCTCGAATCACATCACTCATTGTACATGTGAGAATTCATACGGGTGATAAACCTTATGAATGTAAAATATGTGGGAAAGCCTTCTGTCAAAGCTCATCTCTTACTGTTCATATGAGAAGCCATACAGGTGAGAAGCCCTATGGTTGTAATGAATGTGGGAAAGCCTTCTCTCAGTTCTCAACTCTTGCTCTACACATGAGAATCCATACTGGAGAAAAACCTTATCAGTGTAGTGAATGTGGGAAAGCTTTTAGCCAGAAGTCACATCATATTAGACACCAGAGAATTCATACTCACTAAAGCTCTATGAATGCCTTGAATTTAGGAAAACTTTCATCAGAACTCACACTTTAATGGTATACTGAAAATTCATTTTATAATAAAGTGACATGAATGTGGAAAATACTTCAACAACTCAAAACTTAAATACTAACAATTTTAATAAGTATCATAGATAGTATCATGAAAACCTGTACTCCCAGAACTCCCACAACAAACATTGTTAATGATATACTTTTAGGAGCATTCTCATCGATGTAAGGATCCAGTCATGAACACTAATCAGCATGGTTCTGGAAGGCCTACCTGATGCATTAAGAGGTATAAAGATTTGACATTAAGAGACAAAACTGTCATTTAAAAAATGTTTCGCTATATATGTAATCAAAATTATTTGTTCTTGATTCATTTGTAGAAATCAGATTGGAACAGAATATTGTATTCAGAAACATGCATGCCTTTTTGGGGAATTGTTAATTGATAGAGGTGGTATCACAGGTTGGTAGAGAAATGAAATCATGGATGATTCAAAAATGGTCTCAGGGTAACTGACTCTTCATGTGGAAAAATATTAGATCTCTGCTGTAGTAATACATTAAAGTATTTATTATGAAATCCAAATGTATTGAAGACTAGAATGCAAAAAGCAAAATTTAGTAATATAAGAATTTTATAGGAGAGTGTTTTTAAAACCTTGGGGTAGGAGGGAATTTCTAAAATAGATTCCAGGATACTCACTCTTGAGTATACATGCATATCCCCAAGAAACTGATACATGTACCTAGGGAGTCATGTATCTTTATGTTCATTGAAGCATGAATTACATTAGCAATGGCTGTTGCTTGTGAAATGGATAATAAAATGTGATATAGGCACACAGTAGAATGTTCTCTAGTAGTGAAGTATAACAGGTGATATATATATAAATATAGTAACAGAGAAAGACCTGAAAAGTCATGTAGAGTAAAAACAATGAAGGGATAAATATAATCATAACTGTGAATATTAAGTCAACACTAACAAACACTAGTATTAAGCACTGATTATGGATAAACATTTTTATGTAAAACTGAAGAATGGATTGTTAAGATACACAATTTCCAAAGGTGGTTGCCTCTAGAAAGAACGGTAGTGGAAAAGAAATGGGACCAAGCATGGTAGTTAAAGGATACTTCAGTTTTGTATCTAAACACCTATCATAAAAAGAAATAAAGATTCCAAGTAAATATGACAAAATGTTCGTTACCTCTGGGTTGTGGTAGTATATGTGTTCTATTGTTTGTGCTATTTCTGAAAATTAAAAAAGATAAAGAGTAGGAAAGCTGTACATGGAGTACATGTAATAACAGACTCACAATCCCAGAAACTAATATTTTATAGGAAATATTTCTAAAATCATATCTTTACTATAAGTCATTTTTTAAAATTGGGATGGTAGCTTAATTTAAATTTACTCTTGCATGTGACATCACTAATCTGTTTGATCTCTACTTAGAAGTTATAGCATTTGATTGTGCAGCAGGTTGGTATTGTATACATTTAAGGATCATACCATACCATTTAATAATACACGGACAGACTTGATATTAAGAATTGGTTTCTACTGAAACATTTATCAGAAACTTTAAAAGTCCATATAACCAGTATTGGCATTAAGGATTTGGTATTTTAAAATGAGGAAACCAGGTTACCCTTAATTTTTAAATATGCCACTGAGTAAAATGTCAACTCTTGCATTTCACCTTCAGTTTTAACCTCAAGACATTTTTTTTCTCTATTCTGCCAAATATACTCAACCAACCCCCCCTGTTTGTTTCTTTGGGGAAAATGGTGCTAAAAAGGAGATCAGAGACCTAAACAATATTCTTTTATTTGAAGCAAATCTTTTTGAGGATTTTTGTTTACTTGGTCCCTTTCCACAACAACTTGACATATAAAAAGTTGTTAGTGTTCTTTTTGAATAGTGATAAAAATGTGCATCCAACATTTAAACCTTAGGCATATTTCAAATATATCAATTTCTTTTAAATTCAAAATAATGAAACGCTAATAGAACCATACTACTATACTGCTTGTTAATGGTTTTGAAGGTTAGTCTTGAGATAAGATTATAAATGTCAGGGATTGATTTCCTGGGGTAATATACCCAAATAACATGTATATCTACAAGAGTCTAAATTATCCTCTATTTTCTTCCATTCCTCATTAAGCACTCCCTCGTATTTCTTAAGTGTTTTGCTTGCCTTTGAGCTTGTGCAGCTTTGAAGTCACCAGAACAACTAAGAACTCTCAATTCAGACCAAACTAGGAGGATTACCTTTTGGTGCCTGTAGTTGGCTAGGGCCAAGGTGCAACAACAATAAATAGGATATCACAAAGAGTAAGGTGAGTAATATCTGAGTACTATCACAGATATTTTGACATTTGACTATAAATAGTGTCAAATTTACTCTGACATCCCCCCATTAATTCGACTTTTTGCTAGTTATTTGCCACTACAAACAATACTACAGTAAACACTCTTAAAATCAGACCTTAAATTTCAGATGTTTTTATTTCTAGGGGATAGGTTACAGGCAAGAGAGTGTTAGATCAAAGGACATATGCCATTATTTTATTGTAATAGATGCTGTCAGTCATTTTCAAAAACACAACTTTCCTCTAACCCTGCAACAGATGGTAACATACTACTTAAATTCACGTTTGTCTGATGAGTGTAACCACTTGCTCCTAGCTTCTTTGTAAATTTTCATATTGTTAGCTCATTTTGAAGTCCTCTTTATGTATTAGACATTAGGAATTTGTCTGATTTTTGTCATAAAAAATGATTTTTCCATAAAAATACCCTAAATTTCTCTGTAACTAGATATGTATTAATTTTTTCTAAGCTGATGGATTGGTTAAGAAGATATTTTAATCTCTAGATTGTAGATTTCTTAGGTTTTCTTGCAAGTTGTTTAATGTTTGCATTTTTCAATATGTAAATATTAGTCCATTTAGAACTTAATTTTTAATGTCATATGAAATGAGGATTCCTTGTTATTTTCTTCCAGGTGGGTTTCCAGTTATACAAGCACAATTTGTTAAAATAACCCATCTATTCAGCAGCCAGTCACACAGTTCTGACACCAACTTGTGGTGTCCACCAGCAGCAATCAAAGATTTGAACCAGCAATCAAAAAAAAAAAAAAACAGAACAGGCTTTAACAAAGTTTATTATTAGCCTTCCCTGACACACACACACACACAAACCAAACTACAAAAAACAAAATCGCCTTCACAATACTACAACTGCCCAAGCAAGCACAGCTTCCAGGGCCTCTGCCCTGCTCAGGGGAGAGGAGGTCAGCACGGGTGTGGTTCACCTAAGCACTGGGAAACAACATTCTCATCCAGGATGTCTTATGATAACCCAGTACTGCAACTGCATGGTGTGCCCCCATGCAGCACACCCAGTTGTAAGACTGATACCCACTTAAGCACAGGGAAGCTGCTACCTTGGTTTCCCAAGACTTACGATGCCTTAGTCACATAGGCTGTCGGTGTCTACATGCCAAGTGACAGCACCCCCTATCCCCATCCAGGTACAGGATACACATGAGGAATCTACAGTAGTATTTTCATCAAGGAAACTGGTAGAAAATCAAATCTAAGGTCATCTTTCCAGACATGGGTCAGGGGGAGAGTCCTATTCTTAATTCTTTACCAATACCATCCTTTCCTGTTCAACTGAAACTCAGCTATGTAATCCTTTAACCACGTGATTTTTTCCTCATTCAAGTGAAACTGCCTTGTACTTTCATTTATACCAAGACCTACTTTCTGTATTCTCTTCTTTCACTAATCTATTTTTCTACTTCTATACTAATACCATATTAATTGATAAATTGATTTAACATTAGCCTTATTGTATTTTGATACTGCATAATAGACCAACTCCTCCTTGCTGTTTTTCATAGTTTTATTGGCTATTCTAAGTTAATTTTCTTCCTATATAAATGAAGACTGTTCTCAAAATACAAAACCCTTTGATATTCTAGTTGGAACTGCATTAAATTTATATATTTATTTTGGGAGAAATGACTTTTTTTTTACTTTAAGTCTTTCTGACCCAAATCATAGTGTGCCTTTGCATTTGTTCAGACTGTAATCATGTCTTTGAGCATGAGGGTCCTAAACAAAGTAATTTGAATGCCATCCCTGCTTAATATATTTTGAAAAGTTTGTCAGTTCGGTGAATGAGGAGAATCCCTATTATGAACTAAACGTTTGTAGTCTACTCAGAATTCATACTTTGAAGCCCTGATCCCCAATGTGATGGTATTTGGAGATGGGGCTATAAGGAAGTAATTAGGTTTAGATTAGGTCATGAGGGTGGGACACTCATGATGGGAACAGTACCCATATGTAGAGGTGGAAGAGAGAGACTGTAAGAAGAGATTTCTTTCCCAAGTGTATACACTGCGGAAAGGTCATGTGAGTGTAGCACAGGTAAGAAAGCAGCTGTCTACACCAGGAATTGGACCTTCACCAGGATTTGCCAGCACTTTGATGTTGGGATTTCCCAGCCTCTAGAACTGTAAGAAATAAATGTCTGCTATTTAAACCACCCAGTCTGTGGTATTTTGTTATAATGCCTGAGCTAAGACAATCCCTTTTCTGCTTAATTCTCCTGTGCTCCTCATACGTAAGACAAAAGCACTTTTAATTAGGAGAGTAAAATCCCAACTACATTATTAATAAGGTCTGTAATTTTTAGCAATTTATAAAACTTCCCCCACCTTATTCATTTAAAAATAAAAATTGTTGGAACAGGAAAAGTGAAAAATATAGTTCCTGGGGTGTCATCTTGAAAATGTTGAACTAGGAATCCCCAAGCTATCATTCCCCTACAAAAACTGGAAAAAAAAAACCCAAAAACTTCCTGAACCAACTTTGTAGTACCTCTAGAAAACAGTTGTTTATAGAAACAAGCAAATGCCCAAACAAGTCAAACACCATCTTCAAATGTTAGTAATCTTCTGTGTCATTTTTATTCTTGCCCCAAATCTCCCTGGTGTGGTACTGATATAGTCTTGAGCAGGTGGCAACCCAGTTTCCCCCCTCAAACTGGAGGAAGCAGAATGGACCATGTTTGCAAATTATTGTATACATCCGTTCTAACCAGTCTTGAGGATACATGAAGGAATGATGCAAGCATCATCTGTTTCACATTACTCAATGCAGATGGGAAAAGAAGCAGGCACTGCTCATAAAACCTACAAGGTGTACTACAAATCCAAAGTCTGAGTGTTAAGATTGGGGAAGTGGAAACGTATAGTCAGGGAGCAGGGTGAGGGTCAGTGGATGGAAAAATTCCAAGAGGAAACACCAGGGGTAAGGGTCTTACCCCTGGCTAAACCAACCAAAGAGGATTCCTGCTGAAGGCAGGCCAGCATGATCTCACACAGCACCTGGGAGAAGGTGGAGGATGAGGAACCTGATCAGATATCAAGGGTGATCACGTATTAAGGGTAGAGGGTTCTAGTTAAACTGACTGAGGATTCTTACTAAATCTTGATTTTATAAATAAGTGCACAGATAGGTCTAGAAGGTTCAGGAGTCTAAAGTTTGGTCAAAGAATCTGTCACTGAATTGGCACTTGGGCAAAACAAGACCTCGGGGTTATTTTTACTAATGTGCTAGTGACCCATTTCAGAGACTTCTGGAGACAAACTATACATGCCCATTAGCAGTTAAAAAGGATGTCCTGGGGGTGCCTGGGTGGCTCAGTCGGCTAAGTGTCTGCCTTTAGCTCAGGTCATGATCCTGGGGAGTCTACTTCTCCCTCTCCCCACCCCCCACTCATGCTCTATCTCCCTCTCTCTCTCAAATAAATAATCTTTAAAAACAAGACAAAACAAAACAAGAAACAAAAGGATGTCCTAGGTAGCAATAGTATGGATGCACTGATCTCAAGAAGATGCAGGCAAAACTATACTAATAAACTATTAAACTATTGATTTCAGAGGGTTATAAATAGCCAGATCCACTGAATTAACAGAAGAAAAAGCTTGGGACTGTTAGTGGAGAATGCATCTTCCCCACTCACCTATCCTTCAAGAGGAGAGATTTTTTTCCCTAAATACTCCTGGCTTCTTGTCCTACTTTTTATTTCTCTTCTGGAGAGGTAAAGCAAAATAGTTGATTAGAGAATTTGTTGCCTCTCTGGTCCAAATTAACCTTTTGTTGCCTGATGGGTGAAAATAGATCTTTACTTTTTAAGTTTTTTGTTTGTTTGTTTACCAGCTGGCATAATGGTAAGCTTTGTCATTAGAGGGTACTGGAGAGACATTGCAGAGGGAGGGAATTCTCCTTAGTTCTGGTGTGGCTTCCTCTCCAGGTTTCTGAAAGTAGGCTCTCTTCTCTAAAGCTTTGCCCCACAGTTTACTCCATTACAAACTGCCTCTGAAGCACAGCTTTCTCTAGCATTTGGCCACCATGTTTTCTCCATCCTTGACCAAGTCAGAGGCATCAAGCAGATTTTCAAACATGTGTCTATACCCCAGCTAGATCTATACTCCCTATACCCTCTTCATAGGCCTACACAGGCACACTGGGGGCCTCATGCAAGCCAGTACCCGACCTCTTCCACATAGCTAACCTGGAGCTGTTCTGGCTCAAGTCCTTCATGGATGTGTGCTAGGTTCCTGCAGAGAAAGGTCTCTATAGCTCCAGGTTCCAGTAGTGTCCACAGTGGTGCCCCAAACTCCCTCTATATGCCTATCTCTCAGGCTCTGCTCACCAAACTGCCTAATGAATATGAATCATATCTGCCCTGAGGAAAGCAGCAAACTTCTCTATCAGCTAGTAGTCTTTGATGAAATGTGAACCCTTTCCCTTCCAAGACTGTCCTTCCTTGGGTACTCTGCCTCAGCCCTGGAGTCCCTTTAGAGTCCCTTTCCATCTTAATACTTATATTATTATTGCCACTTAATAATTCTTTATATTAAGCTCCCCTGTTTTAATTAATGTGTGGTTTCCTGTCTTCACATTGGATCCAGATTAATACAGAGTTTGGAAGAAGACACAGGCATGAAGTGTCCTGGCCCTGCTTCTTTCCTCTTCACTTTCGAATCTGCCTATCTGCATAGAGCATGCATTCCCCAATGCTCTAGGTCAAGACGTGAACTTGGAGATTGGGAGCCTGTTCTTGCCACTGTCATGATTCACTGGGTCAGGCTGTTTATTTCTGGAGTCCAAACAGAAAGCTCATTGGACTCCTACCGTGACCATACTCCAATTTGCCTTTATCTATAATAAAAGTAATATCTGGCCTCCCTACATCTTAACTATTTGTCCTAAATCTCATTTAGATAACAACTGATGGGTAAAGGGTGGGGTGATGCACATGTGGTCTCTTCAGAAACCCTAGCACATAATGGCTGCATGGCACACAACACGATATATAAATATTTCCGACTACCCTATACTTTTATGCTCTTAACTTTTAGTAATTTCCATAAATAACGTTTGAAAGGAGAAAAATCCAGACTTGCTAACATGATCTATGAGAATCACCTTCCAGGGGCACCTTGATGGCTCAGTCCGTTAAGTGGAGTCCCGCTCTTGTTTCAGCTCGGGTCATGACCTCAGGGGTTGTGCACTCAGCAGGGAGTCTGCTTAAGGATTCTCTCCAAATGCCCATCTCCCCACTTGTGTGCACACACACGCATGCTCTCTCTCTCAAATAAATAAATCTTAAAAAAAAAAAAAAATCAATTTCCAGACCAGGGGCAATGACTACTTGCACCCAAGATGTTTCAAACCATGGGGGAGTGGTTTTTATTGGCTATCAGTAGGATGAGAAGAGTTGGAATTGTTATAAGACTGAGAATGGTAAGTGAACACTCCTGTTAAACCAAAATTCCAGTTGTCACATTCTGCTCATTCACTCAGCTCCCTTGGAAGGTGGATTCAGATTAAGAAACCAATGATGGTTCTGGTTCAAGATGGTAAACAGGAGGCTCCTGGACATACCACCTCCTACAGAAACACCAAATCTACAACTATATATGGAATAATTCCCTCAAAAAAATCCAGAAATGAGGTTAGTGACCTCGTTTATAGGTATACACCAAGCAATAAGAGAAAACCCATTTCTCTACTCCTAGGGTGGGAGTGGGTGACATACAATCTTCACAAATACCCCATCCCAGCACAGTGGCAAACCATCAGGAGAGAACTCAAATCACAGCTTCTCCCTAATGAGTGGAGGGTTTGAACCACATGTATGGAACACCACTATTAAAACTTATACCTGGGGTGCCTGGGTGGCTCAGTTGTTAAGTGTCTGCCATCGGCTCAGATCATGATCCCAGGTTCCTGGGATCGAGCCCCACATCGGGCTCCCTGCTCCACAGGAGGCCTGCTTCTCCCTCTCCCACTCCCCCTGCTTGTGTTCCCTCTCTTGCTGTGTCTCTCTCTGTCAAATAAATAAATAAAATCTTAAAAAAAAAAAAGACATACCTGAGGGGCACCTGGGTGGCTCAGTTAAGTGGTTGGTTCTTGATTTAGGTTCAAGGCATGGTCTCAGGGTCCTGGGATCGAGTCCCAAGTTGGGCTCTGCGCTCAGCAGGAAGTCTGCTTGAGGAATCTCTCTCCCTCTTCCTCTGCCCCTCCCCCGGCTCACTCTGGTTCCCAAAAAAATAAATCTTTTTAAAAAAAAGACTTACACCTGAGAGTCCCTCAAAATATCCAGCTCTGAAAGCAAATGGGGATTGTATCCATGAGATCCAAAGACTACAGCAAGCTAAGAAACCGTACCTAACAGGTTCGGCCATCCATCCCCTAAAGGCTCAGCACAGAGGCAGAAGACTGAAACTCCCAGTCTTACTATGGAAGAAGCCTATCTGGTCATCTTAAAAGCTGTGAGCTGAGGGGCAGTCTTCTAATATAACAAACATCTAGAGGCCAAATACAATTCTCTGCAGAGACTGAGGATACCAGCAGACACAATCTTCATGCTGTTCCTCTGCCCTAACACAGATTAATGGGGACTCCAGGAAAGGATCTTGTGCACACATCTGGCACCCTAACTATGGTGGATGCTGTCCAGAGGACACAACCCTTGATTGTCTGCTTCTGGTGACCAGTGGGGCTGTGTTCACTGGTTCAACAAGACAGTAGCAAATTAAGGAACTTAACTGGCTATCCTGCCAGGGCTCAGTGGAGAGGAAGGACAGAAACATTCATCTCCCAGTCTTCCCCTGAAAGAGGTATATCTGTATACTTTAAAACCTGCTGCTGAGGGTGCGGTTCCAATGAGACTGTATCTAGGTGCTGACTGAGATTCTTCCCTTTGGGACACTGATAGGTCTTGGCACACTCTCGACAACTGGGAGTCATTAAGAACAAGCCTAGACAAGCACAAAGGTTTAAGAAACAACCAAGAGCTAAGACATGGTTCATCTCCTAAACAAAGCCACTCCTCAAGACTGAGAAAGGTAGCTATTTTATCAAATCTACAGAAACCAACAAAGAGTGAAGGAAAATGAAGAAACAGAAAAATATGCTCCAAACAAAAGAGCAAGATAAAAATCCTAGAAATAGACCTTAATGAAAAAGACATAAGTGATTTGTCTGATAGAAAGTTCAAAATAATTGTTATAAAGATGTCCACTGAGGTCAGGAAACAATGCATGAACAAAGTGAGAATTTCAACAAGGACACAGGAAATAGAAGAAAGTATTGAACAGAAAAGACAGAGCAGAAGAATAAAATATAGAACTGAAAAATTCAATAGGGATTCAAGAGCAGACTTGATGAAATGGAAGAATGGATCAGTGAACATAAAGAGAGGGCAATAGAATTCATCTATTCAGAGGAGCAAAAAGAAAAAAATGAAAAAGGTTTATAAGAGATTTCAGGGGCATCATTAAGTAGAACAATATCTGCATTATAGGGGTCCAGAGGAGATGAGTGAGAGAGAAAGGGGCAAATAATTTGTTCAAAGAAATAATAGTTGCAAACTTCCCTAACATGGGTGAAAAAAACTAACATCCAGATCCAGCAAGCCCAGAAGTTTCCAAAAAGAAAAATCAAAAGAGACCCCTTCTATGATACATTATAATTAAAATGTCAAAAGTTAGGGGTACCTGGGTGGCTCAGTTGGTTAAGCATCTGCCTTTGCCTCAGGTCATGATCTCAGGCTCCTGGGATGGAGCCCCACGTCGGGCTCCCTGCTCAGCAGGTAGTCTGCTTCTCCCTCTCCCTCTGCCCCTCCCCACCCTCTAGTGCTCTCTCTCTCTCAAATAAATAAAAATCTTAAAAAATAAATAGATACATAAAATGTCAAAAGTTAAAGGCAAGGAGAGAATCTTAAAAGCAGTAAGAGAAAAAGAGCTTGTTATGAACAAAGGAAGTCCCCCTAAGACTATCAGCAGAAACTTCACAGGCCAGAAAAGAGTGGCGCAATATACTGAAAGTGCTGAACCAAACAAATAAATAAATAAATAATAAATAAACCAAGAATACTCTACTCAGCGAAGTTGTCCTTCAGAATCAAAGGAAATGTAAAGAGTTTTGAAGACAAGCAAATGATGAAGGAGATCATTATCACTATACCATGGTTATAGGATGTTAAATGGACTTCTGTAAGATGAAAAAAGAGCACTAATTAATAACAGGAAAACATGAAAACATAAATCTCACTGGTAAAGGTAAATATATAAGTAAACTCAGAATAATGTTGTGATGGTGGTGAGTTAATCACTTATAAACCTAGTATGAAGATTAAAAGACAGAATTAGTACAAATAAGAAAAATAACAAGAACTTAATAGATACAGGATAAAAGATGAAAATTGTGTTATCAAAAACATGAAGGGGCGCCTGGGTGGCTTAGTCATTAAGCGTCTGCCTTTGGCTCAGGTCATGATCCCGGGGACCTGGGATCAAGCCCCACTGGGACTCCCTGCTCAGCGGGAAGCCTGCTTCTCCCTCTCCCACTCCCCCTGCTTGTGTTCCTTCTCTCGCTGTGTCTCTCTCTGTCAAATAAATAAATAAAATCTTAAAAAAAAACATGTAACATGGTGACAGAATAAAAATGTAGAGCTTTAGAAGGCAAATCCAATCATAATTTGTTATCAGAAAAAAAACATAATTCGTTATCAGTTTTAAACATACTCTTATAACTCCAAGGTGGCTTATATAAGCTTCGGGGTAACCACAAAACAGTAGAGACACAAAAGATAAAGTAATTCATGCAAGTCACTATAGAAAATCATCAAATCAGAAGGGATGACAGCAAGAGAAAAAGAAAGGAACAAAGAAATTACAAAACAGCAAGAAAACAATTAACAAATGGCAATAGTAAGTCCAAATCTATCAATAATCACTTTATTTTTCTCAACAATTTAAATATAAGCAGACAAAATTCTCCAATCAAAAGGCATAGAACGCCTAAATGAATAAAAAAACAAGACCCAACTATATGCTGCCTATAAGAGACACAGACTGAAAGATATTCCATGCAAATGGAAACCAAAAGAAAGAGGGAAGCGAGACTTATATCAGACAAGATGGACGTTAAGAGAAAGACTGCAGTAAGAGACAACAGTCAATGTATAATAATAAAAGGGTCCATCCCATAAGAAGATAAAACATTTAATATTTATGCAAATATTTATGCATCCAACATGGGAGCAGCTAAATATATAACACTTCAGAACAATCAATGGGCCAAAGAACTAATCAAAAGAGAAATATTTTAAATCTCAAAACAAATGAAAATGGAAATACAACAACCAAAACCAATGGGATGCTGCAAAAGCAGTTCTGAGAGGGAAGTTTATAATGATAATAAACATATTAGGAAGTTAGAAAAATCTTAAATAAACAACCAAAGTTCACATCTCAAGGAACCAGAAAAAAGAAGAATATATTAAGCCCAAAATTAGTGGAAAGAAGGAAATAATAAAGATCAGAATGGAAATAAATGAAATACAAACCAGAAAAAGAACAATAGAAAGAAAAATTAAACTAAGAGCTGGTTTTTGTAAACATAAAATCAATAGACTTTTAACTAGACTAAAAAGAGACAGGGCTCAAATAAATTGAATCAATAATGACAGAGGAGATGCTACAACTGATACTACAGAAATACATATGGTCAATATGAACAATTACAAGCCAAGATACAAATAGAAAGATGTCCCATGTTCATGATTGGAAAAATTAATATTGTTAAAATGTCCATACCACCTAGAGCCATGTACAGATTCAACACAATCCCTATCAAAATTCTAATGACATCTTCACAGAGATAGAAAAAATGATCCTAAATTTTGTATGGAACCACAAAAGACCCTGAATAGCCACAGCAATCATGAGAAAGAACAAAGCCAGAGGCATCACACATCTTGATTTCAAACTACACTAGAAAGCTATAAAACAGTATGGTACTGGCATAAAGACAGAAACACCAAATTATGGAAACAGCCCAACTGTCCATTGATAGATGAATGGATGAAGAAGGTATGGTATATATATACATATATACATCATATTATTATTCAGCCATAAAAAAGAATTAAATCTTGCCATATGCAATGACATGGATGGAGCTAGACAGTATAACGCTAAGTGAAATAAGTCAGTCAGAGAAAAACAAATACCATATGGTTTGTCATATGTGGAATTTAAGAAAAACAAATGAGCAAAGAAAAAGAGAGAGAGACAAACCAAGAAAGAGATTTAACTATTGAGAACATATTGATGGTTACCAGAGAGGAGGTGGGTGGGGGGATGGTGGAAATAGATGGTGGGGATTAAGGAGAGCACTGGATGATGCATGGAATTGTTGTCACTATATTGTACACCTGAAACTAATATAACACTGTATGCTAACTATACTGGAATTAAAATAAAAAGGAAAAAGAAGGAAAAAAAAGAGAAACAGACTGACAAAATAGAGTGCATAATTAAATACCTGCATATACAGTGAACTAATAATATTCAAAGGGAGAACCAAGACACCAAATGGGTAGTCTCTTCAACAAATGGTGTTGGGAAAACTGGATAACCATATGCAGGAAAATGAATTGGGACTCCTGTCATACATCACTTGCAAAAACTAGACAGACATGGATGGAACACTTAAACATAAGATATCATAAGACTCCTAGAAGAAAATATAGAAAAAAAACTCCCAATATTTGTCTTAGTGATGATATTTTTGGATATGACACCAAGAGCAAAGGCAATAGGCAAAAATCAGTGAGTGGGACCACAGAGAACTTAAAAGCTTCTGCACACCAAAAAAAAAAAAAAAAACAATCAGCAAAATAAAAAGCAACCTACAGAATGGGAGAAAATATTTGCAAAGCATGTATCAATAAGGGTTTAAGATCCAAAATATGTAAGGAATACTACTCAATAGCAAAAACAAACAAAAAACCACACACAAAACAAAACAAACAAACAAACAAAAGCCCCCAAATGATCCAATTACAAAATGGGCAGAGGAACTATACAGACATTTTCAAAAGGGAGCATCCAAATGGCTAACAGGTACATGAAATGATGCTCAACATCACTACCTATCAGGGAAATACAAATCAAAACCACAATGACATATCACTTCACATCTGTTAGAATGGCTATCATCAAGAAGACAAGAGAAAACAAGAGTTGGTAAGGACGTGGAGAAAGGGAACCCTTGTACAGTATAGATGGGAATGTAAATTTGTTCAGCTACTATGGAGAACAATATGGAGGTTCCTCAAAAAATTAAAACTAGAACTATCATATGACCCAAAAACCCACTTTGGGGTATATACCCAAAGGTAATAAAAATAGTATATTGGTGAGATATATGCACTCCCATGTTTATTACATCATTATTCACAAAGTCAAGGTATGGAAACAACCCAAGTGCCATCAACAATGAATGGATAAAGAAGATGTAAATATACATACATATATGTATATATACACACACATACAAATAATATTCAGCCATGAGAAAGAAGGAAATCCTGCCATTTGCGACAACATGGACAGGCCTTGAAGATTTTATACTAAATGAGATAAATCTGACAGAGAAAGACAAATACTGTATGATACCACTTCCATGTGAAACCTAAAACACACACACACACACAAACAAAAACAAAAACAAAAAAACTGAATTCATAAGAAAAGAGAGTAAAATGGTGGTTACCAAGGGCTAGGGGCTGGGAGAACAGGAGATTTATTGTTTAATAGTACAAACTTGCAACTAGTAGATAAATCAGTCTTGGAGATGTAGTGCACAGTATAGTGATTATAAACAACAATATTGTATTATAAACATTGAACTTGTTAAGAGATGAAATCTTAATTATTTCCACCACAAAAAATAAATGATAATTATGTAATATGGTAGAGGTGCTAACAATGCTACAGTGGCAACCATACCACAATATATGAACGAACCAAATCAACATGTTATGTACACTAAACTTACATAATGATATAACAACTACACTTCAATTAATGAAAGAAAAATATTGAACTCAGGGCGCCTGGGTGGCTCAGTTGGTTAAGCATCTGCCTTTGGCTCAGGTCATAATCCCGGGGTCCTGGGATCAAGCCCCACATCAGGCTCCCTGCTCAGTGCGGAGTCTTTTTCCCTCTCCTTCTGCCCCTCCCCTTGCTCCTTCTCTCTCATTCTCTCTCTCTCTAATAAATAAAATCTTTAGAAAAAAACTGAATTCATATTTAAAAACATTCCAAGAAAGAAAATTCTAGCTTAAATGGTTCTGTGGTTGTAATCCACCAAATATTTAAAGGATATATGTCAATTCTGCACAGTCTCTACCAAAAAAACAGAAGGGAAAATGTCCCAACTCATTTTATGAGGCTATCATTACTCTGATACCAAAACCAGACAAAGGCAGTACCAAAAAAAAGTATAGACCAATATTCCTTATTAACATAGACACAAATTTGCTCAACAAAAAGTTAGCAATCAAAGCCAGCAATATAGAATACATCACAAACAAATTGGTTTTTATCTGAGGAATGCAACACCGGTTTAATATATGGAAACTACAAAAACTAATGATGTAATGTATGGTGATTAACATAACAGTAAACAATTTAAAAAATATGGAAACTAATTAATGTAATATACCATAGTAACAAACTAAAAACAAAAACAGATGATCATATCAACTAATGCAGAAAAAACATTTGACAAAATTTAATGTCTAATGATGGGAACTCTCAGCAATCTAGGTACAGAAATGACCTTTCTTAAGCTAATAGAGGACCTATCACCCATTGTAAAAGACTGAATTGCCTCCTGTCCCAGATCAGGAACAACACAATGATGTCCACTCTCATCACTCCTATTCAATGTCATACTGGAAGTTCTAGCCAGTGAAATAAAAAAAAAGAAAAAAAAGGAGGGGCAATCAAAATGGAAATGAAGAACTAAAACTGTCTCTATAGACATCATTATCTAACTACAACACTCCAAGCCATCTACCAAAAAACTAAAACTAATAAATGACTTTATCAAGACTGAGTACAAGGTCAACCTATAAATATCAATCTTATTTCTGTATTCTAGCAAGAACAAATGAAGACTAAAACTAGTAATTCTCCCAATCAAAACACTGAGGTATATATTTAAAAACACAAGTGCGGCGGGGGGGGGGGGGGGGGGGGTTGCTGGGTGGCTCAGTTGGTTGAGCATCTGACTTTGGCTCAGGTCATGATCTCAGGGTCCTGGGATTGAGCCCCGCAACAGGCTTGAGGCTCAGTGGGGAGTCTGCTTGGGATTCTCTCTCTCCCTCTCCCACCTCCTGTTTTACCTGGCCACCCCCTCCCCACACCCATCCCCCATAGGCACAGCTACAACCCCCTCACATCCTTCAAAACCCCTTCAGTCTGCCTGACAGAAACTCGAGGCTGACATTTCTCTAGAGGTCTGGCCCCTCTCCTCCCTTGGAGAGTGAATAAACTCTGTCCTACTTGTTGCTCCATTCTCTGTGCAATTCTTTGCTGCCCTCATCACGGGTCACCCTAACAGTAGGGGAAAAGAGTAGAAAATAAGAGGATTAGGGGCACCTGGCTGGCACAGTCAATAGAGCATGGGACTCTTGATCTCAGGGTTGTGAGTTCAAGCCCCAGGTTGGGTGTAGAGATTACTAAAAATAATAAATAAGCTTTAAAAAGAAAAAAGAAAAGAAGAGGACAAATCCAAACATTTACTAATTATCTAAATATAGTTCTCTTACATTCTGTATATATTTGAAATTTTTATATTAATAAATAAAAAGACAACCAGAGGGAGAATGATAGAAATTGAGTGCAGAAAATTTCAAAGAACTAAAGAAAATTTCCTAAAACTATACATTGTGAATCTCTGTATTAAAAAACACACAAGTGTCCTTCCAGTTTTTAAAAAGACCCACACCAATGTGTATCACTGTTAAATTTCTTAATTGGGATAAGGAGATCATCCTAAATAGAAAGAGAAAAAAACCTGTCCTATACAAAAGGACAAGTATCCAAAGGTCATAGACTTCCCAGCATAGAGACCATCTTTAAGTTAAGCTATATAGTACAATGCATTCAAAATTCTGGGGGAAAAATTGTTAACCTAGAAGTGTAAATCTAGCCAAGTTATTAATCAAGTGAGAAGACAAGATAAAGACATTTTTATACATGCAGGGGCCCAAATACTTTAGCCAGGATATTACTGGAGGATGTCTTCCACAAAAATGAAGTACAGTTGACCCTTGAACAATGCAGGGGTTAGGAGCACCGACCCCATGCGGTTGAAAATCCTCCGTAACTTTTGACTCCCCCAAAACTTAACTACTAATAGCCTACTGTTGACCAGAAGCCTTACTGATAACATAAACAGTTGATTAACACATATTTTGTACGTTATATGTATTATATACTGTATTCTTACAATAAGGTAAGCTAGAAAAAAGAAAATCATAAGGAAAAATGCATTTACAGTACCGTACTGTATTTTTTTTAAAAATGCACACATAAGTGGACTCAGGCAGTTCAAATCAGTGTTGTTCAAGGGTCAACTGTAGTAACTCAAGAGAAAGGAAGAGACGACATTAAGGACAGAAGGAACCCCACACAGTAAAGAAATGTAGGAAAATACCCAAGAGAATGATAATATCCCAAGAGGACAGCTAACTAACAGGTATAGAGAAAATCAAGTTTAGATTGTAGCAGGAAAAAAACTTGAGAAATGTCTTCAGGAAAAAAAACAAAAACAAAAACCTGAAATACCAGTTTTCATGTTGCATTTTTTTTTTTTGTTAAAGATTTTATTTATTTATTTGACAGAGAGAAACACAGCGAGAGAGGGAACACAAGCAGGGGGAGTGGGAGAGGGAGAAGCAGGCTTCCAGCAGAGCAGGCAGCCCGATGCGGGACTTGATCCCAGGACCCCAGGATCATGACCTGAGCCGAAGGCAGACGCTTAACAACTGAGCCACCCAGGTGCCCCTCCTGTTGCATTTGACTACATAACTCAAGATTACTGAGAGGATGTGTAGTTAAGAATTAACTTTACCTAAAACCTTTGTCTGAGCTCCTAGAAGGTAACCTCTAAAACTGTAGAATTTACCAAGTGATACGAGTGTCTCTGTTCATGGAGGGCCCCAGACCACACCTGATACTTCATGATAATGAGGTGACTTAATGGTGGACCCCTCAATAGTTTATGCTAAGGAGATGACTCAGGGTGGGGACAACCACACCAAAAAGACCAACTGTGCGATTAGACCTTTGGGGCTTTGAGCCATACAAACCCCTGACCTCTAGGGAGTGGAGGCGGCTGGAAATCAACTTTGTTCACATGGCCAATGACTCAATCAATCGTGCCTATGTAATGAAGTCTTGATAAAAACTCTGGACATAGAAGCTTGGGTGGGCTTCCTGGGTTAGCAATATCCACGCACATATTGCCACTCATTGACACTAGGAGGGTAATGCACCCATGGAGACACAGAAGGTTTCACATCTGGGACTCTCCAAGTCCCAGATTCTGCTCTGTCTTTTCTTTTGGCTGGTTCTGATTTGTATTCTTTTGCTACAATAAAATTGTAATAACAAGTACAGTGTTTTCCTGAGTTCCAAGACTTGCTACAGCAAGTTATCAAAACTGAGGGCATCTGTGAGACCTCCAAATTTATAGCCAGCTGTCTGAAGTGAGGGTGGCCATGGGGAGCCCTGAGCTTGCAGTTGATGTTGGAAGCCTAGAGGACTGTGCCCTTAACCTCAAGTTTGGCCCCCACTTCAGGGCCTTTGTACTAGCTGTCCCTTCTGCCTAGAATGGTCTTCTCCCAAATTTCCATGTTTCTCTTCCTTCTCCCCCCTTCAAATCTTTGCCAGATTTGACCTTCACCCCTGACAACTCTATTTCAAGTTGCATCTCTCCTCTCATTCCTTATTGCTTTTTCTGCTTTACTGTTTTCTGTACCATTTATTACTATCTGATCTCAAACACAGTTTATATATTTGATTACTATCTCTTTCAACCCTCTATCTGGCAATACTACATAGAAATCTCCTTGAAAATGGGGATTTGTTTACTGATGTATCTTCAGTGTCTATTGTATAATTAGCACTCAATATATATTTGCACCTGGGTGGCTCAGATGGTTAAGCGTCTGCCTTCGGCTCAGGTCATGATCCCAGGGTCCTGGGATCGAGTCCCACATTGGACTCCCTGCTCAGCGGGGAGCCTGCTTCTCCCTCTGCCTCTCTCTCTGTCTCTTATGAATAAATAAATAAAATCTTTAAAAAAAATAAATGAAACTTATAGCAGAATAGAAAAAAGGCAGTTTCATTTCTCTTCTTGTAGGACGATAAATTGGGCTAACATTTTTGAATAGCAATTCACTTTTATCTGTCAAAATCATAAATACATTTAACTTCTGGCTCAGCACTTGCAATTTGGGGATTTATCATAAACTAGCACATACATGCAAACCTATCTATACAAGTGTGTAGTGAGGAGTGACCTCAGCAAGCTTGGGATGCTCAAACCTTACACATTTCAAAGAAAGGACTGGCCCTTGACCACCTCCTGGGAGTCAGCCTCTGAGCCCTTGGAATATCCTAATAAAGGTGTCTTTGAATCTCTGAAACCTAAAAGCCACACCAGATAGTTTATGTTAACAATATGATTTATGGTGAATACCTGCTTTTGTATGCCTGGGGTATTGAGCTATGTTGTATCAGTTTGACCTCTGGGGGACTAGAGACTGAATAGCTAAGGTCATTCATGTGAGTGCTCATTTCTGTGTGACTGACCCCCAATAAAAACTCTGGATGCCAAGGCTCAAGTAAGCTATCCTAGTTGGCAACTCTTTGCGTGTGCTGTCACATATCAATGCTGGGAGAATTAAGTGCTCTCTTTGCAGCTCCACTAGGAAAGGACAACTGGAAGCTTATGTCTATTCTTTCCTGGGCCCTACCCTATGCTCATTTTTCCTTTGCTGGTTTTAATATGTATCCTTTTACTGTAATAAACCATAACCATGAATATAAGTTTTTCTGAGTCTTGTAACTCCTTCACTGAAGCATCAAACCTTAGAGTGATCTTCGAAACCCTCAAAACAACCACGTTATCTATTATAAATGTTAGCATTAAGCCTGGAAATAATCTAATGGTGCTGGGAAAACTGGATATTCACATACAAAAGAATAAAGTTGGGCCCCACCTTACACCATATAAAAGAATTAACTGAAAAGGGATAAAGGATCTACGCAAAAGAGCTAAAACTATAAAACTCTTGAAAGAAAATATAAGGGAAAATCTTCATGACATTAAATTTGGCCATGATTTCCCGAACATAACACTGAAAGCACAGGCAACAAAGGGTGCTGGGGTGGCTCAGTAGGTTGGGCATTCAACTCTTGATTTCAGCTCAAGTCATGATCTCAGGGTTGTGAGATGGAGCCCATCATCGAGCCCTGGTTCAGGCTCCATATTGGGTGTGGAGCCTGCTTGAAATTTTCTCTCTCCCTCTGCCTCTGTCCCACCTTTCTCGCACGTTCACTCACTCTGTAAAAAAATAAAAAATAAAAAAATAAAAATAAAAGCACAGGCAATAAAACAGTTAAGTTGGACTTCCTCAAAATTAAACTTTGTGCAACAAGGATACTATCAACAGAGTGAAAAGGTAATCTACAGAATGCAAGAAAATATTTGCAAATCATGTACCTGATCAGAATATAAAAAGAACTCCTACAACTCAATTAAAAGATATACCAAGGAGTTGAATACTCACTTCTCCAAAAAGAGATATATATGGCCAATAATGAGTACATAAAAAGGTACTCAACATCATTAATCATTAAAAAAATACAAACCAAAACTACAGTGAGACACCCTTCACACCCATTAGGATGGCTATTATCAAAAGAAAAAAAACCCCAGAATATAGTAAGTGTTGGTGAGGGTATGGAGAAATTGGAATCCTTGTGCATTGCTGGAGGGAATGTAAAATGGTGCAGCCACTGAGGAGAACAGTATAAGAATTTTTCCTCAAAAAATTAAAAACTTAATTACCATATGATCCAGTATGTCTACTTCTAGGTAGACACACAAAAGAACTGAAAGCAGGGTTTCAAAGACATATATGTACAGCCATGTTCACAGGAGCATTATTCACAGTAGCCAAAAGATGGAAACAACTCAAATGTCCTTCAACAGATAAATGGATAAACAAAGTGTGGTATAAATACACAATGAAATATTATTCAGCCTTCAAAATGAATGAAATTCTGATATAGAGCACAAGGATGAACCATTAAAATATATGCTGAGTTAAATAATCCAGACACAAAAAAATATTGTGTGCTTTCACTTACGTGAGCAGCACCTAAAACAGTCAAATTCATAGAGACAGAAAGTAGCATAATGGTTACAGGATGAAGGGAGGGTGGATGGCTAACTATCGTTTAGTGGGTTCAGAGTTTTAAGTTTAGGGTGATTAAAAATTTCTGGCGATGGATAGTGGTGATGGTTGCACAATAATGTGAATGTACTAAAAATGGTTAAAATCATCATAAAATTTTATCTTTTTTTAAAGATTTTACTTATTTGAGAGAGAGAGAATGTGAGAGAACACGAGAGGGGGGAGGGTCAGAGAGAGAAGCAGACTCCCCACTGAATAGGGAGCCTGACGTGGGGCTCAATCCCAGGACTCCAGGATCATGAACTGAGCCAAAGGGAGACACTTAATCGACTGAGCCACCCAGGCTCCCCCAATGGTAAATTTTATCTTTTGTATAATTGTAGAATGGAAACAAATTTGTTGCTCATGAGTCAGTAAATGTTGAAGTCATGGTATGGATATGGGTGCTCAAAAAAAAAAAATTAAGAGATGATCAAGGACAGAATCTAACTTTAAAAAGACAAGTGGAAAAACATTTCATGAATGTTTTTGTTGCTCTTATTATTTGTTTTATTTCTAATCAGAGGATCAGAATTAGAAAAATGAGAGTGGTCTCAAGGAAGCCAAGGAAGTTGTCAAGAATGCAGTTGTGATAGGTTTCTGAAAAGAAAGGTGAAGAACACAACTCTTCCTTCTCATGTAAAGATGACAATGAATAAAATCATATTTATATTTATAACATTTATACATAATATAAAAAATATGTCCCAAGAGTATACAGTAAAAAATAATGCCCTTCTTTGTCCCTACACACCCTCTTGCCCTCAATGGCTGCCACAGAAATCACTTTTATTAGTTTCTTTTGCAAATTTCAGTTCTTTATGCAAACACAAATATTTATTCTTACCTGTTTCCCCCCTTTCCTATACAAAAAGTAGAACAGTATCACATAAGGTTCTGCATGGTGTTTTTGTTTTCATTAATATATTCTGGAGGCTTTCTGTATCAGGCCATCAACAGTGTTCTCAGTTTTTTCTCCAATTACATAACATTGCATTATGTTCAATGGTTTATTTATGGTTAATCTTCACTATTGTGAAGACTGCTATATGAATAATCTTGGATATACATCATAACTGTAGGATAAAATCTCAGAAGTGGGATTGCTCAGTGAAAAGTTAAATGCAATTGGGATTTTGAAAGATGCTGCCAAATTGCCTTCCAAAAAGTTTGTACCAATCTGCAGTCCCTCTAGCAATATAGGTTTTCAAATCTGGGAAATTTTTGCCATTCTAGTCTGTAAGAATCAATATTTCTATATAGTTTTAATGAAATTTATCTGATTATGAATGAGGTTGAGCATATTTTCATACATTTGAGAACATGTAGACTATGTTCTGTGTATTATTTGTTAATCTTTCTCCATTCTTACTGGGTTATTAGTCTTTTAATCAATTTTTTTTGGTGCTCCTTATATATTAGGTAAGTTAGCCATTTGTTTCTAACTATAAAATGCAAATATGTTTCCAGTTTGCCACTTTAACTTTTTTTTCCACTTAGAAAGGATAATTAATCTTTTATGGTTTGATTTTTAGAATCTGAAGTTAGAAAGGCCTTCCCCCCTCCATGGTTATAAAGTAATTCACTCAAGTTTTCAGTCTATATTTATAATTTGTATTTTGTTTCAATTTTAAATTTTGACCATTTGGAGTTAACTCTGCATTCAATACAGGTCATAATCCACTCTTTTTTCTAGAAAGTCTGTCAAGTTGTCCCTATTACCTTTGTTGAAAAGTTCACATTTTCCCCATTCACCTGAGGGGTAATCTGAGATGCCCCATTCACCATACACTAAAATTCTTTATTTAGGTCTATTTTTGGATTCTCTATTCTGTTCCACTGGTCTGTCCAGTCAGATGACAATCCCATATTATTTAAATTTTTGAACTTTTAGAATATGTTTTGTTATCATAAGATTAGCCCCATGTGCCCCACATTGCTTTTTTCTTCCAGTCTATTCTTGCCTTTGTTTTTACATTTGAACTTTACTTTTTTAAAAAAATATTTATTTAAGGGGTGCCTGGGTGGCTCAGTTGGTTGAGCGACTGCCTTCGGCTCGGGTCATGATCCTGGGGTCCTGGGATCGAGCCCCGCGTCAGGCTCCCTGCTCAGTGGGGAGCCTGCTTCTCCCTCTCCCTCTGCCTGCCGCTCCCCCTGCTTGTGCTCTGTCAAATAAATAAAATCTTTAAAAAATAAATAAATAAATAACATTTATTTATTTAAGTAATCTCTACACTCAACATTGGGTTTGAACTCATGACCCCAAGATCAAGAGTCATTTGCTCTTCTGACTGAGGCAGCCAGGCAACCCTCCATTTGAACTTTAGAGTAACTCTTACCTATTTGGGAAAGATATTATTTTCAGTGGGATGTTAAATTCATAAATTAATTTAAATGACATGTTTATAATGAAGGATTTCTATTCAAGAATATGGTATAACTTTTCATTTAAATCTTTTTTTGTGTATCTTCATAGGGACTTAAATTTTTTCTTAAACAGGTCTTACTTATTTCTTGCTAAGATTACCCTGAAGAATTTTATCCTATTCCAAGGTTTTGTTTGTATATACAAAATTTACTTACACGAATTTTAGACCCAACCTTACTTTCTCCTTTTATTTAAAATTATGTTGGGCACCTGGCTGGCTCAGTCAGTGGAGTATGTAACTCTTGATCTCTGGGCTGTGAGTTTGGGCCTCACGATGGGTGTAGATTACTTAAAAACAAAATCTTCAAAAAAATAAAATATAATAAAATTATATTAAAAGCATCTGTAGTAAATTACTTGGAGAAAGCACCTTTGCAATTAGGAGCAACCTATTTTTATAACCAACAAAATCCACCTAGCCTAGGGGTAACCCGAGGGAATTATTAGTTTATCTGAGTAGGCTCCTTGAGAAACTTTAAACTTTTATTCCTTGATCTAAGGCAGTTATTTCTTAAGAAAATGGGAATAACACTAATTCACTTTTCTGCTATTTGCAATGGTCGACATTACCCTTCAAACATTCTTAGTCCAGGATTTCACAAGTCAGCTCCCTTACACCTACACCCCTCCCTCAGGACATTAAAAGAACACAGAAGCCTGAACTGCTTTGTCTCTAGGGTCTGTACTCTAAGCAAGAGCAAGCACCCCATTAAAAAAAAAAAAAGAAAAATAGTTCCCTTCAAATAGACTTTCTCTTTTAAGAAAACAACTCTATTTTTATTTCAATTCCATAATAATGCTACTGTTTTTAAACAAAAGTCAAGCTTTAGCTCACTGATCAGCTCAATTATGTAAACTTGCTCCCATTAAAAAAAAAAAAGATGTCCTAGGAAAATCTGTCCTTGTTACTGTTTTACCATTGTGGCTCAGCGATTACTCTCCAAGATACAATCCCAGTCATACATACAGTGATACTTATTTAAATTACCCATCACAGGGGCGCCTGGGTGGCTCAGTTGGTTGGGCCACTGCCTTCGGCTCAGGTCATGATCCTGGAGTCCCAGGATCGAGTCCCGCATCGGGCTCCCTGCTCGGCAGGGAGTCTGCTTCTCCCTCTGACCCTCCCCCCACTCATGTGCTTTCTCTCTCTCATTCTTTCTCTCAAATAAATAAATAAAATCTTTAAAAAAAAATTAAAAAAAAAATAAATAAATTACCCATCACACACACACATAATCCTGAGTCCCGTTTCTCCCTCTTTCCCCGACCCCCAACATCCCAAATCACACACACCGGGAATCTCATTACTTGCTTCCTGCAAAGGCTGTCTCACCGCCTCACCATTCTCCTCAGGCCCTGACTTTCGTTCAGAAACCAGTAGCACAGAAAAATATCAGCCCCCTTCGCAACGTCGGAAACCCCTCCCTTTTGGCCTCTGCAACCCCGTTTCATGTTTAGCGATACCTCCCTCCGGACCTCCCCAGTCCCATCGCAACTTTCTCATCCCCTTACTTTCGGCCACCCCAGCTTTGTTTCAGAAGTTCAGGTCCCACAACTCCTCCAAAGTGAGGAAACGCAAGCCAAACTCACGCCCGAACAAACGCCGAAAGCGCAACCCAAGAGGCCTGCGCACCCCTTGGACGCAGTGACACTCCCAGAAGTCTCTGGGGGTGTAGCCCGGAGCAAGCTGTGAAGAATCACGACGAATTTCAAACGGTCCATCCACCGCTTTCCCGGCTCCGAACTACATTTCCCAGAAGGCTCAACGGTGCGAATAGTCTTACCTAAACCAAACCAGCCCTCTTCCTGAGCCCGTATTCTGGGGATAATAAGGTGGATCCGAGAAGCAATCCTATTTCAAACACGTCGGAGTGGCCTTCCTTGGAGGCCACTGCCTAAGACTGAACCAGGCTCTGCGTGGCCTCCGGTGCGCGGTTCCATAAGGGGGAGCAATCCTTTAAGCAAGCGGGGTTGCAGCTAACCCTGGATAGAAAGCCTGGCGACAGGGAACCATCTTGCTCGCCATAGGTAATTTTTTGACTACATTTCCCAGAGGGCGCCTCGGCATCATTGTAATTCTCGCGTGAATTCAGCCTCAAAGTCACGCGCTGGCGGGACCTTCAGGTCTACACCGGTAACTGTTGCAGCGCCCTGCGGGCTACTGCTGTTTTGGAAGCTTGGAAGGCCTGAGGTGAGGATCCCCAGGAGAGGGTGGAGCCAGAGGCTCGGCTTTGTACGGCGGGGTAGGTTAGATTGAAATTGTAGGATTGTGTCTGGCGGTATGTGGTGAATGACCGTGTGGTTGTGACTAGCTGTTCCTGTGGTGAGTGTGTGCTTCCAGTGATTACCAGTGTGCAGCACAGTCTGGGAGCCCGTGACTGTGCTGGTATGATTGGATGGGACCCGGTGGTGTGTGTGTGTTTGGGACCACGTGCGGCATTGTTTGTGAGGGTGTGGGGAGCTTGTGACTCCGTGGATGTGCGTTTGTCCCCGTAAGGGTGTGTGATTATGCGACATTGTGACCGTGTGCTGCAGAGTACAGGTGGGGGTACCTGTGAATACTATGTGGTTTTATCTGTGGTTAGTGTCATTGTGACTGTGCGACCATCTGCAGGTGTCAGGTACTTCTGACAGTGTGGTTGTGACTGAATGTCCTCTTGGTAAATGTGTGATTGTGCCCATGTGACCATTTGAGGCCCTGGGTGTGTGGCCCTGTTGCTTTGGTTGTGGGTTACCTCTAGCTGTATGTCCCCGTGGTGGTTGTGTGACTGCTTGGTGAGTGGATAAATGTATGAGGTTTTTTCACTTAGTTTGTCTACCTAAGTATTATACTGTAGTTTTCCCTCATTTTAAAACTTCTACAAATGCTATCATATTGTCTTTTTTCTTTTTATTTTGTTTATTTGTACAACTATGTTTTTGAGAATTGTCATATTTCTCATATGGTGGTTCATTTGTTTTCTTTGCTATATTGTATTCTGTCCTTTGAAGTATACCACTGTTGTTCATCCCTTCAGTCAATGATGGGCATTTGAGCCATTTCTAGTTTCTGACTTTATTAACAGTGCTGCCACAGCATTCTTTTACAAAGGATACGTGTGCATGAATTTATCTACCAGACAATGGAATTTCTGGATCATATATCTAGCACTTTACTAAATAGTGCCAAAATAATTACCTAAGTGGGTGCACAAATTTATGCTTGCACGGCAATGTTTGAAACATCTCATTGCTCCATGTCCCTACCAAAACATGGTTCCGATAGTTTTTTAAAAAACATTTTTATGAGATATAGCATATATAAAGTACACAAATCTTAAGAATAGAGCTGTATCACAATTTCCTAAATTAACATTAAGAACTTTGCCAGCGCCCCCAGAAGATTCCCTCATACCCCTTCCCAGTTATTTCTCCCACAATCGTTATTCAGAAGTCTTATCACCATTAATGACCCATTCCTGAACTTCTTTATAAATGGAATTGTATAGCATGTGCTCTTTTATGCCTGGTCTCTTTTCTTACACATTATGTCTGAGACTCATCCATGTTGTTGAGTGTCATTGTTCGAAGTTCTCTTTACATATGGGATATATTGCAATTTATTAATTGCTTACACTATTGATGGACATTTGATAGTTAACATTTCTTTGGCTATTACAAACTGTATTGCTGCTATGAACATTCTGTTTTTGGTGAACATGTAAATACTTTTCTGTTAGCTAAATACTTAGGAGTAGAATTGCTAGATCATACAGTGGGCATATATTTAATAAATACTACCAATTTGTCATGTGGTTCTACCAACTCATCTAGCAATATATGAGTTTCAGTTGCTCCTCATCGTCTCTGTTTGATATTGTCAGTCTTTTATTTTAACTATTCTGGTGGGATAGTTAAAATAGTGGAATTTCATCGCAGTTTTAATTTGTATTTCCCTGATGGGTAATGATGTTCAGCACCTTTTCATAGGTTTATTGGCCATTTGGATATCCTGGTTTTTAAAGTGTCTGTTTAGGTCTTTTTGCCCACTGCCCTTTAAAAAAATTTTTTTTCATTTTAAAACACTTTATTTTTATATTGTAAGTATAATGTAAAGAATTCCTATATATTCTTCACTCAGGTGCCCTTGGTACAATGATGAAAATCAAGAAATCTACTGACTCATTTACAGACTTTATTTAAATTTTGCTAATTGTCTTATCAGTGCCCTGTTCTTTTTCAGGATCCAATTGAAGGTTCCCACATTGATTTAATTGTCTTATCTCTTCCCATGAGACATAGTTCTTTTTTTTTTTTAAGATTTTATTTATTTCAGAGAGAGAGAGAGAGCGCACGCGTGCACAAGCAGGGGGAGGGGCAGAGGCAGAGGGAGAAGCAGGCTCCCCACCAAGCAGGGAGCCTGGTGCAGGGCTAGATCCCAGGACCCTGAAATCATGACCTGAGCCAAAAGCAGTTGCTTAACCAACTGAGCCACCCAGGCGCCCCCAGACATAGTTCTTTAGTCTTTTTTAGCTTTCCTGACCTTGACACTTCTGAAGAGTACTGGCCAGTTATTTTGTAGACTCTCATTCCATTTGGATTTGTCTGCTTTTTCCCTCATGGTTAAATTTAGACTATGCATTTTTGGCTAAAAGATTACAGAAACTATGTTTGTCTTCCTCTCAATGTGTCATAGAATGTTATCAATATATTTCATTACTGGTAATGTTAACTATGATCACTTGGTTGAGGGGTATCTGCCAGGTTTCTCCTTTGTAAAACTACGATTTTTCTCTTTTTAATTAATAAGTATCTTGTGGAGAGGTGCTTTGAGACTATGCAAAAATACTGTCCTCATGGGTGTGCCTGATTGGCACAGTCAGAAGAACATGGGACTCTTGATCTTGGAATCATGAGTTTGAGCTCCACTTCGGGGTATAGAGATTACTTAAATAAACTTAAAAAAGATGTTCTCATCATACTTTCACCCATTAACTTTAACATGCATTGATCATTCTTGTCTGTAACAATTGTTACTGTTGATGTTTGCCTATTGGTGATTTTCTCTTTACATCATTCCTTCTATATTTATTAATTTATTCTGTAAAGAGCTGTCCTTTATTCCTCATGTGTTTATTCAATTATTTATTAACTCGGGTATTTATTTTACTCTATGAGTTTTAATCCATTAGTATTGTTATATATTTTGTTCAAATTGTCCCAGATTGGGCCATTAGGAACGCCTTCAAATTAGCTCCTGTGTCCTTTTAACATGGCATCATTTTTGAGTACATTCTTATGCTTATGTATATCTTTTCCCATTTTCTTAGAAGGTTTTTAGCCCTTTGTCTTTTATGATTAGTGCTTTTTTTTGTATCTTGAAAAGAAATCTTTATTTCCAAGTTCCTGAAGATATTCTCCTGTTTTCTTTTGGAAGCTTTATAGATTTAGCATTCGTATTTAAGTCTATGGTCCATCTTGAATTAATTTTTGTGTATGGTATTTATGGAAAACACCATCCTTGCCCATCTGAATTACAGGAGGCTTTTATCATAAGTTAGGTGACATATATGTGGCCCTCTTTCTGGACCATATTCTGTTTTATTATCTTTTTGTCAGTGCCACTGTCTTGAAATCTATAGTATTAGTCCTTCAACCTTTTTTCTTTTCTTTTTCAAGAATGTCTTGGCTTTTTAAAGTCCTTTTAATGGATGTCAGAATCAACTTGTTAATTCTTTTAATTCTTTTTTTTAAGATTTTATTTATTTATTTGAGAGAGAGAGTAAGAGAGAGATCATGAGCAGGGGGAGAGGCAGACTCCCCACTGAGCAGGGAGCCTGATGCAGGACTCGATCCCAGGACTCTGCAATCATGACCTGAGCCTAAGACAGATGCTTAACCGACTGAGCCACCCAGGCGCCCTCAACTTGTTAATTCTCACAAAAAATGAAAAATCGTTTCTGGGGTTTTGTGTGTGAGTCTATATGTTACTTTGGGAAGAATTGCCATCCTATCAATATTGAATCTTCCAGTTAATAAATGTGGCGTATGCCTACATTTGTTAAGATCTTTAATTTCTCTCAACACTTTGTTGTAGTTTTCAGTGCACATCTTTTGTTAGATTTGTACCTGGATATTTGACATTTATTGTTGAAACTGTACATGGTTTTAAATTTTTTTTTCATTTTCCAGTTGTCTGTTGCTAGAAGTACAGTTGTTTTTTGTATATTGTCCTTGTATCTAGCATCTACAAAATACCTACTGTATATGCTATTTATCAAGTTGAGGAAGTTCTCTTTCTCATTTGCTAAGATTTTTACATTAATGAGGTCTGAGTTTGGCAAATGCATTTTCTCTATCAAGAGGATCATATGTTTTTTACTGTTATCATCAATGTGGTACATTATCTTAATTTTCATATCTTGAACCAACCTTTCGTTCCTGAAGTAAACCCTACTTTCCATAATGTATTAAACTTTTTAAGAATTCGACTGGGTTAGATCTGCTAATACTTTATAGAATTTCTGCATTTATGTTCATGAGAAATATTGGCCCATAATTTTCTTTTCTTTTAATATCTTTGTTTTGGCATCAGGCTTATATTAGCCTCATAAAATGAGTTAGAAAGAATTCCCTGTGTTTTTCTATTCACTACATTTAAGACTAAAGGTTTTCCTTAAATTTGGAAGAATTCACTGATGAAGCTCTCTGGGCCTGAAATTTTCTTGATAGGAAGATTTTTATTTTATTTATTTAGAGAGGCTTAAGCAGAGGGATGAGCAGAGGGGGGAGGGTGAGGAGGGGGAAAGAATCCCAAGCAGACTCCATGCTGAGCACAGAGCCCAACACTGGAGCTCGGTCTCAGGACCTTGAGATCATGACCTGAGCTGAAACCAAGAGTCAAATGCCTAACTGACTGAGCCACCCAGGCACCCTGGAGATTTTTAAACTATGGAATCAATTCACCTCTTCAGATGTTTCAGGTTTTTTGTTTGTTTTGTCCATTTTGGCATGTTTTTTAAAATCTGTTTCATCTAAGCTTTCAAATTTAATAGGATAAAGTTATTAGTATTCTCTTACTATGTTTTTAATGTCTATGGTGTCTATAATGATGTTCTCTTTTTCATTCCTGCTTTTGTTTATTTGTGTTACCCCTTTCTTATTCATTAATGTGTCTTTTCTGGGTACTGTCAAGCCTTTTTTTCTCTGATTGTGGCTTTGCTTTTTGTTTTGTGTGTTTTCCTTTTTATTTTTTATTCAGGTTTGCTGAGCTTCTTGAAAATTTTGTTGAGGCTTTTTATCAGTTAATCAGTTCAGATATTAATTATTCTCCCATCTCTTTTCTTCTTCAGAGGCTCCACTTACATATATGGTAAATCTTTTGACTGTGTCCCTTTTGTCTTACACTCACTTCTGTTCTTTCTGTTCTATTTTTTTTTTATTTTATTTATTTTAGAGAGAGAGTGAGAAAGAGCATGAGAGGGGAGACGGTCAGAGGGTGAAGCAGACTCCCCCATTGAGCAGGGAGCCCAATGTGGGACTCGATCCCGGGACTCTAGGATCATGACCTGAGCCGAAGGCAGTCGCTTAATCTGTTCTATTTTTCCTCTGCACTTCATGTGGGGCTTTTTTTTGTTTTTGACTTGTCTTTGAGTTCAGTATTCCTATCCATTGCTTGTTTGGTCTTATGTTAAAACCATACAATGACTTCTTAATTTTTCTTTAAGTTTATATTTTATTATTTTTTAAAGATTTTCTTTATTTATTTGTTAGAGAGGGAGGAAGAGAGAGCACAAGCAGGGGGAGCAGCAGGCAGAGGGAGAAGCAGGCTCCCTGCTGAGCAAGGAGTCCGATGCGGGACTCGAATCCAGGACCCTGGAATCATGACCTGAGCTGAAGGCAGACACTTAACTGACTGAGCCACACAGGCATCCCTATTTTATTTTATTTTTTTAGTAATCTCTACACCCAATAAGGGGCTCAAACTCACGACCCCAAGATCAAGAGTCACATGCTCTTCTGCTTGAGCCAGCCAGGTGCCCCAACTTCCTAATTTCTTAATTTACTGATCTAGGTTGTCTATTTGATTCTTTTTTACAGATTTCAATTCTGTTTAATTTCTTCGTCTTATCCATTTGCCTATATTTTTTAGTTTTTAACATTTTAATTATAGCTATTTTAAATTGTTTGCCAGTTCTAGTATCTGAATCATCCATAGTACTGCTTCTATTTTCTAGTTTTCTCTCCAAGCATGTCTAGCAATTTTTAGTTGAGTGATAGATATTGTGTCTAAAACAACCATGGAGGCCAAGGGCAGCCACTACCTACATCTAGCCTTCTCATTATAAAGAAAAATGAGTGCTTTTCAGGTCTTTGTTAACTAACAAATACAATTCTCAGCATACAGGAAATTTTTAGGATAATGTTGGAAATAATTCAGACATTATATTTTTATTAAAAGAATGGCTTATTCTTTAGAAGAGTGCAAAATTCTCAAAAATTTTATTAACTAGATTTCAAAGGACTGTCTTGTCTGTAGTGGTATCTTTTGGCAGTGCTCCTGCCCAAGGTGTGGTTATTTTGCAAGTATACTACAGTCTTGGCCCCAGAAATCATTGGCTTTAAAAGGGAGGAGCAGATTCCCCAGATGGCAAGAATTCAGCCAGAGAATATACTCTAGGAGCAAACATGAAGAGGGTTGGGAATGTAACAAACAGTATGGAGCTGTTGAAGTAAGAATGTTTCTTGCCCTTTCTATCTGGAAGGTGCCGCACTTGAGGATGCTCCTTTAACCAGGAAAGGCCATTACGAGAGACCAGAAAGGGAGACTTAAAGTGAGAAGTATGGGAGAAGAAGCCCTGTTTCCAAGTCTTCCTAGATTATTACTGATTCTTTAGAATCTAGCACAATGCCTGCCACATAATAGATTATGTTGGTTTATAATGAAAAGAATACTAAGAGCTTAATAAATAGTAATAATAATAAAAATATTAAAGGAGTGCTTTCAGATTTAAAGAAGAGACATTTGTAGATTACTTCGTTTCCTGAAATGTATATATCCCTGGGGGTGAGTGCTTGGGGGTAGAAGTATCCATTAAATAATTGATAACAAGGTTCTACTTCCTGGGTGGCCAGTTTTACATGCAATTATTTTTTTTTAAGATTTTATTTATTTGAGAGAGAGAGAGCACAAGCACTGGGGAGGGGCTGCAGGAGGGAGAAGCAGATTCCCCGCCAAGCAGGGAACCTGATGCGTGACTTGATCCCAGGACTCTAGGATCATGACCTGAGCCTAAGGCAGGCTTAACCGACTAAGCCACCCAGGTGCCCTACATGCAATTACTGATAAATTATTTAATGACCAAGGAGCTTTGTACTAGGAATGCTCACTGCCCTTTATACTTTTATAATGCTCTTTGTTATATTCCTATATCTAATATTATCTAACAAAAAACCCCATATTTCATTAAACATTTCAACCTTTATCTCAAATTCATTTACTCCCCTTAAACAATTTAGACTTCTGTTAGTATTTTAGTATAACATTCTTTTGGACATTTTAAACATCTTAAGCACACAAAATATATACAATTATTACAAATTTTATTACTACACTTACAATTAAAAGCCTTCTAAAGCATCAGTGATAAGGATTTAGTCCATTTCTACAGTTTTTAATTCATTCCTGTTGTTAATTTAAGTATCTTCCTAAAGTTTTGGTAATATTGCTTTGTTTCCTTTTCTGGATTTCACTTTTCTTAAGCTAAAATTCACTAACCCCAAAAAGTCTTCTCAAACTGGGCAAGATTAGAGAATCTGGTTCATCAACCAGTTGTTTCTTTTGTTGTTTTTTTTTTAAGATTTTATTTATTTATTGGACAGAGAGACATAGCGAAAGCAGGAACACAAGCAGGGGGAGTGGGAGAGGGAGAAGCAGGCTTCCTGTGGAGCAGGGAGCCTGACGCGGGGCTTGATCCCAGGACCCTGGGATCATGACCTGAGCCGAAGGCAGATGCTTAACGACTGAGCCACCCAGGCGCCCCTAACCAGTTGTTTCTTGGTCAGGACCTGGGACCTGATTGTACAATCCAAGATCATTAAAAACTGTTTTGACAAATGTACACCCAAACTAAAATGTATATGAACAACTTTTAGGAATTATTCAGAATTCATATAAAAGTAAAATGATATACATATAAGGATATTTATTACAGCATTGTTTGTTATAGTGAAAGACAGGAAATAGCCCAAATGGTCATGGGCAACAGGTTGGTTAAATAAAGTGTATCCATTTAAGGAAATCAATGTAGCTAAGGGAATTACATAGCTCTATATGTACTAGTTGGGAGCCAGTTCAAGATACATTAAATAAAAATAGCAGTATGTATAACAGTGTGTATAATATGCCATCATTTGTGTAAAAAAATTTGTATCTTTGTGTGTATATATACTATATTCTCCAAGCCATATCTGATTGTTGAAATCTATCCTACTCGGGGCGCCTGGGTGGCTCAGTCGTTAAGCGTCTGCCTTCAGCTCGGGTCATGATCTCAGGGTCCTGGGATTGAGCCCCGCATCGGGCTCCCTGCTCCGTGGGGGGCCTGCTTCTCCCTCTCCCACTCCCCCTGCCTGGGTTCTCTCTCTCTCGCTGTGTCTCACTCTGTCAAATAAATAAATAAAATCTTTAAAAAAAAAAAAGTTAAAAAAAAAAAGAAATCTATCCTACTCTAGTCAAAGACTGAGGTCTCTGGAGTCGGGGATAATGAAAGATTTGCCCATTTTTGTCATTGATACCCTCAAGTGTTTGTATGGGGTGAACAGAGGGGAATGATCATTCTGGGAGCTATGAGGCAAGTGGAATCTTATGTAACTTCTTTTGTCTTCCCCAGTTTTGCCCTTTTCCAAGAGGAGCCCAAAGAAGGACTGGTCTTTTTCTGCAAATACCAAAGCCATGACTCAGGTGAGATGCAGTTTCCTTTTGCTCAGATAGAATCATTTTTACCCCTAGTACATGTAAACATTTGCTTTCCTCATCATGATATTTTTGGTGTTAAAAATAAACAACAACAACAAACTTTCAAACAGTTTAGTTAAAAGCAGTGTAAATGTCAAAGTTCTCTTATGCTTGCTATAAAGAAAAAGGTCTCCAGTAAGTCAATTAAAAGAATGTCTGTCTTGGTGGAATTATTTATAGAAAAAAGAACTGGTTCCATAACCATTGTTGGAAAAAAGAAATAAAGTCTGGTTAAAGATTTTTACACCCTTAAATTACAGGTAACAGAGGGCCAAGTGGTTCAATAACAAGTTTCTCTGAAGATGCCTTAATCAGATTAAAATCCATCAGAAAATTACTTATGGATTCCATCAAGAATCCTTATTTGTTCCTACAAAGAGATTGTTAATTACATAATGTAAAAATGGTCTGACTGAGACCAGGTTTGGAAAAGAAAATTTTACCCTAGTTAATATGGTCCCCATTCAGGAACCTGATCCCCATTTCTTCATAAACGACCCCAAGGCCCTCCCCAGTTCCCTATGCTTTTAACCAGTGTTTACAGACTCGTTTAGTAAGTCCTTCAGCATCTTCTGTCTTAGACTTCTGCCAGAAATCTTGATAGAACAGAAATGTGTCCCCCATTTGTTAATGAATCTAATTTGCTTGGACAGTGATTGGATGGGACGGAGATAAGTAATTAGGGGCACTCATAGGGAAAAGCCCTGATCATCACAGACCTAGGTTTTCAAAGAAGAAAATACAAGGAATGGTTTTGCCTGATTTCAGTCTTAATACATGGGAAAATCTTCTGGTGTATGAGCCTTTCAGGTTTGGGGATATGATTCCTGGTTAGTAGAAAGCTGTCCTCACCAGATTATCCATGATAAATAGACTTTAGTAATGCTGTTGTGTGAATCTGGATCATCTTCCATCACTCTCCTATAGCGCAGGAACTAACGGAATTTACAGTTGAGCAGTGGGCAGTTATAAGACTGGGCCAATACTGGGGAGCTCTTTAAAAATAACCTTCAACCTCAGTGTCTGAAAACCAAAGAAAACTTGTTTTATATCCATATAATAGAATATTATTCAGTGAAAAAATACGCTTATGAAAAGAATTTGTTGTAACAAGGAATTAACTCTTATTATATAATAGTGTGAGATGAGAAAGGATCAGTCTTGAATTTAATGCAAGTTTAATTTTCCAAGATAAAAGTTTTTAAAGTCATTTTACACATTTTACAAGTGAAGTAGTGCTATTCAAATCTTACCCCATCACCAGTCCCACTCCTAAAAGGTGACTCAACTCTTGAATATGGTTTAATTGCTATCTTTTGATGAATCAGTTTTACTCTCTTGACTTACTACAGAGTAGAAGGGACATTGTACTCTTGTATTGCACCATTTCCTCTGATTCTGTTATTAATTATACTTTTTGTCAAATCAGTAGTATACAGAATAGTATGACTGCAAATGTTGCTCACTGCTGAGCCAGCTCATAACCTCTGTTCTATTACAACCTTTCATTTTTCCCGGGGTTAATTGCTTTTTTTCCCTATTTGCTTAGTTGTCCATGTTTTCCCTCTGGTCAGACACATCAGTTTGTTCTGAGTGTGGAGACTGCCATCCCCATTTTCCCTTTTTCCTGCTCCCACCTGGTCTGGTTACTCTCTGGGCCTGCTGCGCAGCTTTCCCAAGATTTCCCCTTTTTTGTTTACCTGAGATTTCCTTTCACTGTTCTCCTGTGGTTAATTCACCTATTTCTTGAATACTGCATCTTCCTCTTTTTTGGTTTACTCCCTCCCTCTGGGTGGAACACATCTTCTGGTAGTTTCTAAGAAATTGTGCTGGAGTCCTTTTATATCTAATTTTATTTATTCATTTGACAGAAAGACAGCAAGAGAGGGAACACAAGCAGGGGGAGTGGGAGAGGGAGAAGCAGGCTTCCCACTAAGCAGGGAGCCCGATGCAGGGCTCAATCCCAGGACCCCAGGATCATGACCTGAGCTGAAGGCAGACGCTTAATGACTGAGCCACCCGGGTGCCCCTAGAAATGTCTTTTTTCAACCCTCACAACAGAATGATAGTTGAGTTATGGAATCTAGGTCAGAATTTCTTTTCTCCATTAGCATATTGAAGAATTGTTCTTATCATTTCTTGTTTTTAGTAGTGTTCTTGAGAACCTCATTGCCTCTCTGACTCTTGATGTCTTTTATATGATCTGCTCTCTGGGTACTTATAATGTCTTCTCTTTATCCCTTATTCTGAAATTTTACTCTTAGCTATTTGGGAAAAGAAGAGAGAGAAAGAGGCTCACATGTGTTGATGACTTATTGTATGGCAAGTATGCTAGCCATTTGTATAATTATTTCATTTAATTGGATAGTCCTCATAGCAGGATTTTGTACTTTCCCAGTTTTATCTGGGGGAGACAGAATGAACATGGAAACACAAGATTCAGTCCAGCTTATATGTTTACAGTCCTCCACTTGCATCCCAAGCATCCAGCCCTATTCTATATGCTTGCTGTTTTTCACTTCTACTTCATTCTTTTCTTCTCTCTTTCCTTCACAAAAAAAAAAAAAGAAAAAAAAACACTTCTTTTTATTAATCAAGTCATATACATGGTTGTTGTTCCAGGAGTCAGTGGTGTTCAATGATGTGTCCATAGACTTCTCTCAGGAGGAGTGGGAATGCCTGAATGATGATCAGAGAGATTTATACAGAGATGTGATGTTGGAGAATTACAGCCACCTGGTTTCAATGGGTAAGGACATCTGTCCATAATAATTCAGATTCTGCCCTTAGAAGGTCTACTTTGTCCCATGTGAAATACCCACCTTTCAAGTAGGTATTTCTACATTCTGTGCTTAGAGGAATGTTTTTAATATTGTAGCATTAGAAAAAAGAAGCTGTGTTGAGTTATGGGGGAAGTTTCAAGTCCTCTGTTATGTTTCATAAATCTGATATACCTTTCTTTGACTCTTTCTTAATGAAGGGACTAAATTTGAATCCTGGGATATTCTCATCATAAACTTATCTCGTTACTTCTTTTGTAAGCAGGACATTCTGTTTCTAAACCAGATGTGATCTCCTTCTTGGAGCAGGGGAAAGAGCCCTGGTTGGTTGACAGAGAACTAACAAGAGACCAGTGGCCAGGTAAGTGAGGTGTGGCAGGTAATGACCCAGTTGGTCAGTGGAAAGCCTGCACCTTTGAGGTGCTATCTGGGAATCTCCCCGTAAAAGCTTTAGGCCCCTTGTACACAAGTAAGCCTTTTCAGCATGTGCTTTCAAATGACCTTACCTTTTCCCCTTACTTAATACACTCTACCTGCTTTTCTCCTCTTATACTTCTTTCTAATTCCTCTTATTCTTGCCCAGTTCTAACCTGCCAGTGACCTTCTCTACCCTAATGATATTCCTTTCTGTCCATATTTTGGATCTGATTCCTCATCACTTCTCATCCTCTTTTGTATTTAATCTTAAAAAAAGCACCACTCTCTTCTGAAATATATTTTTATTCTGTATTGCCAAACATTTATTTTCTTTAGGGTGTTTTAGATAAAGTAGCTCATATAGTCATTGCTTCATTCATACTTATAACAAACATTTACTGATTTTCGAATGTGTGAGGCACTCTGCTAGATACTGCAGAGAATTAAAAAAAGGAATAAGCAATTTCAGAATGTATAGCTTAAAAGGGGCACTACAACACGTCTATATATAACTTCTATAAAGTAGAACCATCATAAGAGAGGTTAAAGTAGGGAGCTCAGAAAAAATGAGGGATTAGGATATAGAAGAGAAATTGATCTGTATAGATGTCATAGAGGGAGATTTGAGTGTGCCTGTCATTAACTTTAGATAGAATGTTGGAAATAAAGGCTCTGTGCCTCCATTGAGAACTTAGAGCTGGCAGTGATCAACAGAATTGGTATGCAGGAGTTTAAACAGGACAGCACATTCATTCATTCATTCAGTATATGTTTATTGAATATCTGTCGTATGCCTGGCACTATTCTCAACACTGATGTTACAGCAGTGAATAGAACATGCAAAATCTCTATTCCCAGAGCTTACCCTCCGATGCTGAGAGAGATACAAAAATAAATGAATATATGTCATGTAATAGTAAGTGCTAAAAAGAAAAAGTAGAGAAAGGGGATAGAGGATGCTATTTTATAGGATGGGGTAAGAGAAACTTTTCCAATTAGGTGACATTTTGGCAGAAACTTGAAGCAGTAAATCATTATATGTGGTTACTGGAAGGAAGAACATTCCAGAGGGAGGAAGCCAGACATTCAAGGGCCCCGAAGCAGGTGTGTATTGGCTGTGTTCAAGGAGCAGCCAGGAGGCCAGTGCTTTATCATGGTTGTTTAACTATTTCAAGTAAATCCAAGACTTCATGTCATTTCACCTTTGCATAATCTCAGTATATAGTTCTAAAATATATGGACATTTTTTCCCCTTACATAACTTTAATGCCATTATCATCCCTAATAAATTTTACAATTTCTTGGTACACTGGATGGTTTTCATGTCATTATATTGAATACTGGTGAGAGTGGACATTTTCATCTTAATGGTGCTGTTGTCTTTAACTTGGTCACTACTAAGTTTACCCTTTTTATCTATTACTATCCTTACTTTTTCAGTCAGTTTTTATGGACTTTATCAAATAAAAACATCCATTTACCCATTTCCAGAAGGTGCTTTTACTTTTTAATTTTAATTTGCGTTGGCGTCTTATAATGTATTTTCAATGTGTTTGTAGCTCCTTAGTGATTATTGTGATTTCTGATTTTAGAAAATTAACGGTCCTCTACAAATTTTATAATACTTTATTCTGTTGTTTTTAAATTTTTCTGTAATTTGTTTTATACCATTTAAATCCGTTTTAAGTTTCTTTTGCAATAAGGTATAAATTGAGAGTCTAAATCAATTAACCTCTGTCCCGCACACACAGACATTTTAGCACCATGTCGTCATTTAGCTCATTCATCATTGTTTTATCTGCCTGTTCAAAATAGGTTCTGATTTATGTTAGTTTGCATTTCAGGGCCTCTTTTTCTATTTCTTTTATCCATCTGTCCACTTATGCCTACAGAGATAGATATGCCTAGCAGAACATATTCTATATTGTCATTTTTCTTACTGGAGATTATCACAAATAACGTAACAAACTGCAGATGGGGTTTTTTCTATATTGTCATTTTTCTTATTGGAGATTATCACAAATAATGTAACAAACTGCAGATGGACATTCCAACAGTTATGAAATGAACTTTCATGGAACCATTACCCAGGTCAAGAACTACAGCACTACCAACACAGATCTCTTTGTGTCCTTTCATAGTTTTACTATCTAAGAGTGCCATTGAGCATTTTGCTTTTAAGATTCATACATAGTGCTGCTTGTAGTCAGACTTGATTCATTTCATTATATGAATATACCACAGTTTAACAGTTCTATTGTTCATTGACATTTGGACTGTTTATAGTTTTTGACCATAACAATCAGCTACTATGAACATTTTCTGTGTTTTAGAACTAGGAGAGAAGTGAATAGATCATAAGACATAATGTCTTCAGCTGCCGAATTTTCAACTTTTCTTTAATGCCTATACTAGTTTACAGTCCCACCAGCATATATGAGAGCTCTCATTATTGCACGTTTCTTAACATATGGTATTGTCATGCTTGGATTTTTTCCAATTGATGAGTAGATAGTATAGTTCAGTGTGATGTTAGTTTGCATTTCCCTTTTTACTGATGCATTTCACACATTTCGTATCATTATTGGTCTCTTGAAATTCTTCTTAGTGAATTGCCTATTCAGGTCTTTTTAAAATGTCTTTCTGTTGGATTGTCTCTATTTTTCTTAATGATATGTAAGGATTCTCTATATATTTTGCTTATAAGTACATTCAGTGTTCTAAAATTGTAAATAACTTCTCTCATTCTGAAATGTCTTTTAGCTCTCTTTATGGTTTCATTTTGTGAACAGAAGTTCTTAATTTTAGTCAAATTTATCAATCTTTTGTGCTTCACACTCATTGGATCTTAAGTGAGAAATTCTTCCTCAGCTTGTTTTAGAATCTTACATAAACAATCACATTATCTGTACTTTTTTGTCCTCTTTAAGAAGCCTTTGCTTACCATAAGACCATGAACAGAACATGTTCTCTGTTATTTGAGGTTATAATTAGACATTAGAACATATGGATCATCCTTAGTGTCTATTACTTTTTATCCTTTTTTTCAATTTATACTGCCTTTACATGGAATTCCCTGGCTTATTTTGTATTAGTTCACTAATACATTCTTCAGCTATGACCATTTGGCTCTTCAGCCTATCCATTAAGTTTTTTATTTAAAAAAAAAAGTATAGTTATTTATTTAAAAAAAAATACCGTAGGGATGCCTGTGTGGCTCAGTTGGTTAAGCATCTACCTTCGGCTCAGGTCATGATCCTGGGGTCCAGGGATCAAGTTCCACCTCCGGCTCCTTGCTCAGCGGGGAGCCTGCATATCCCTATGCCTGCCTCTCCCCCTGCTTGTGTGCACGCACTCTCTCTCTGACAAATAAATAAAATCTTTAAAATAAATAAATAGGTAAATAAATAATACCGTATACAAAAGGGGCCCTTGGATGGCACGGTCGGTTAGGCATCCAACTCTTGGTTTCTGCTCGGGTCATGATCTCAGGGTCCTGGATCAAGCCCCTCATCTGGCTCCAGGCTCAGTGAGGAGTCTGCCAAAGTTTCTCTCTCCCTCTCTGCCCTTCCCCACACACACTCTCTCAAATAAATAAACCTTTTAAAAAAAAAAAAACTGTATACACAATAGGATATATATAACATAATGAACATAAAATTATAAGATAATAACATGTAAATCTCTGGACTTGCATATGCAGATTTGCTAGGAAATATACCTAGGAATGTAATTGCTGGGTCTTGGTATACATACTTACTCAGCTTTACTAGGTAATACCAAACCATTTTCCAAGTGTTTGTATCACTCTCTTTCCCTATAATTGATACTGAAAGATTTTTTTTTCATTTTTTAATTATCTGATGAGTATAAAATCTTACTTTATTGTTTTAAATTAAATTTTCCTGGTTACTATTAAAGATGATTGCCTTTCCTTATTTGGCCATTATGCCATTTTGTGTAATGTGTAATGCCATTTTGATTATTTTTGTATCAGGCTATTTGTCTTTTTCCTAAGATTGTAGGAATTTCTTATATATTTTGAGGATACTAATTTTTGGTCAATAACATATTTTGTAGACATCTTTTCCTGTTATAGGTTCTTTATTTACTTGATGATGTCTTCTGATGAATAATAAGTCTATATGTTAGTGTGGTTAAATTATACATATAATGGTTAAGTTATATATAGTTTATAAAACAGTCTACTTTTTTTGCTATATGCTTCATATCTTTGGGTCTTTTTTTTTTCTTTTTGAAGATTTTATTTGAGTAATCTCTACACGCAACGTGGAGCTCAAATTCACATCCCTGAGATCAAGTTGCATGCTCTACTCGCTGAACCAGCCAAGTGCCCCCATATCTTTGAATCTTAAACCTTTTCCTAGCCCAATTTTCCTCTATTTTTTCTTTCAAGAATTTTTATGTTTTGGCTTTCTTATTAAAGCCATATTAACATAACCAAAATTTATTTTTATGAATGGTTTGAGGTAGAGATCAGTTGTAATTTTTTGCCATATGAAAACAAATTATCTTTTCCCCATTGAATGAAAAGTCCATCCATTTTCCACTGATCCACCAATCCACATGTTCCTTCAGCATATATTAAAATTCTGTGTATATATATATATGTCTCACTTATTGCATTGGCCTTTTTATCTATCCCTGTCCTAATTAGTCTTACTTTTATAAAAAGTCCTGATCTCTGACAAGACAGAACCCTCCACTCTTTCCTTCAGAAGTGTTTGGTTATACTTTGTTTTCCATATAAATTAAAAAATTTACATTAAAGTTTCATTAAAAATGTTTTTTGGGGGGCACCTGGGTGGCTCAGTCAGTTAAGTGTCTGCCTTTGGCTCAGGTCATGATCTTGGGGTCCTGGGATCAAGTCCCGCATCAGGCTCCCTGCTCAGTGGGGAGCCTGCTTCTCCCTCTCCCTCTGCCCCTCCTCCCTGTTCATGCTCTCTCGCACGCACGCTCTCTCAAGTAAATAAAACCTTTTAAAAAAATGGTTTTTGGGGGGTACCTGAGTGGCTCAGTCGGTTAAGCGTCTGACTCTTTATTTCAGCTCAAGTCATGATCTCAGAGCAGTGACATTAGCCCTACATCTGGCTCCCTGCTTAAGATTCTCTCTCTCCCTCTCCCTTTGCCACTCCCCCACTCTCTCTGTTAAAAAAATATGTTTTTTTTTCAACATGCATCCATGAATAAAACTCTCAACAAAGTGGGTGTAGAGGGAATGTACCTCAACATAATAAAGGCCATATATGACAAGTCCACAGCTAACATACTCAACTGAAAGCTTTTCTTCTAAGATCAGGAATAAGATAAGGGTGCCTACTCTCACCACTTTTATTAACATAGTACCAGAAGTCTTAGCCAGAATAATTAGGCAAGAAAAAGAAAAGGCATCTAATTTAGAAAGGAAGAAGTAAAACTTTCTCTATTTGCAGATGACATAATATTTATGTAGAAAACTCTAAACACTCCACCAAGAAACTGTTAAAATTAATAAATGAATTCAATGAAGGCCCAGGATACAAAATCAATATACAAAAACCAGTTGCATTTCTGTGTGCTAATAATTAATACTCTGAGAAATTAAGATAATCCCACTTACAATTACATCAAAAAGAATAAAATATCTAGTAATAAATTTAATCAAAGAGGTGAAAGAACACTGAAAACTGTAAGACACTGATGAAAGAAATTGAAAAGACACAAATAAATAGATATTTGTGTTCATGGATTCAAAGAATTAATGTTGTTAAAATGTCCATACTACCCAAAGCAAGTTACAGATTCAATGAAATCCCTATCAGAATTCCAGTGGCAATTTTCAGAGAAATAGAACAATCATAAAGTTGTATAGAACCACAAAATAACCAAATAGCCAAAACAATCTTGAGAAAGAACAAAGCTGTAGGCATCACACTTCCTGATGTCAGACTATTTATTAAAAGCTATCAAAACCAAAACAGTATGGTATTGGCATAAAAACAGACACATTAGTCGATGGAACCAAATAGTCCAGAAATAAACGAACACACATATGGTTAATTAATTTATGACAAAGGAGCCAAGAATATACAGTAGGGAAAGGACAGTCTCCAATAAATGGTGTTGAGGAAACTGGAGAGCCACATGCAAAAGAATGAAACTATACCTCTATCTCACACCATACACAAAAATCAGCTCAAAATAGATTAAGGACCTGAACATAAGACGAAACCACAAAACTCCTGGAAGAAAATGTAGGCAGTGAGCTCCTAGAGCCTTGATATCAGTCTTGGTGATGATTTTTTTTGAATTTGACATCAAAAGCAAAGACAACAAAAGCAAAAATAAACAAGTGGGACCACATCAAACCCAAAATCTTCTGCACGGCAAAGGAAACTGTCAACAAAATGAAAAGGCAACCTACAGAATGGGACAGAATGTTTGCAGATCATATATCTTGATAAGGGGGTAATATCTAAAATAAATATACAGGCCCAGTCGTTAAGCGTCTGCCTTCGGCTCAGGTCATGATCTCAGGGTCCTGGGATCGAGCCCCGCATCGGACTCCCTGCTCAGTGGGAAGCCTGCTTCTCCCTCTCCCACTCCCGCTGCTTGTGTTCCCTCTCTCGCTGTGTCTCTCTGTGTCACATAAATAAATAAAATCTTTAAAAAAAATAAAATATGTATGCAGAACCCATAAACTCCATAGCAAAAAATCCAATTAAAATATAGATATAAAAAGAAACATGGGAATTTTAGAACTGAAAAATACAGTGGCCAAAATTTTTTAAATTTACTGGATAAGCTCGATAGAATGGAAATAATGGAGAAGTTAGTGAACTTGAAGGTAAGTCAAAAGAAATTAGTTCACATAAATAACAATAAAGATTGAAAACTTAAAAAGAATGTAGCCTCAGGCACATGGGAAACAACAACAGAGGTTTAACATTTGTCACTGAAGTCCCAGAAGGACAAAGTTCAGGACTGAAAAAAGTATTTGAAGAAATAATGGCTTACTAAATTTGGTAAAAGATAAAACATACCAATTCAAGAAGCTCAAACCACCCCAAACAAGAGAAACACAAAGAAATCCGTACCAGACACATCATAATCAAATTGCTGAAAATGGATGACCAAAAAAGTAATGAGTGAACCATAGAAAAAATAACTCATTACTTATAAGGAAACCATAATTTGAATGACTGGATTTCTCTTTCTCTTAGTAAACCATGGAGGCCAGAAGAAAGTGGAACAGTATTTTATTGTGCTAAAGAACTGTTAACCCAGAATTCCAAATCCAGCAAAAATGTTTCAGGAATGAAGGTGAAATTAAGAAAAGCAATACTGTAAACTGAGACTCCCCTGAGGGTCCCTGTGGGATCAGGCCCATATTGGGGAGACTGGCTAATGAGAGAGAATTTATACCATCTTAAAGGAGTAAGCACTTGTTAAGTCTAGAAGACAGCTGTCATCTGAGAATGCTGGCCGTGCTTCCAGATAATATTTTTCAGGAAGTCAGGAATCAGATTTTCATATTAAATCTGATATCTCAAGGCTAATAACTAAATCAAACCTTTTAAAGAACTGTTGAGGGCAACATCAAACACAAATGCATGAATAAGATACAACCTGGTTCATCAGGTTTTTACTTCTATGTAGTTCTTTTTCTTTGAACGTCAGAAATTCTACCAAGATATATCCAGTTAAAACTCTTCATAAATTCTGCTCAACACAGAAAGGAGCTCTGATTACTAAGCATTTTGTTCAACCCTGGAAATTTGTTTCATTGTTAGATCTGCATCATTGCATCATCCAGAACTCATTTTTTTAAAATATAATTCTCCCTCCCCATGATTCTTAATACTTTTTTGTCATCATTTTTATCCTTTCTCTGAGAATTTTTTTCATGAGTTCCTATTTTAGTGATAATTGACTTTTCACTGTGGAATTTGAAGATTTAGCATACACCTTCCTCCTCCAAGTAGCATGATTTTTAAATTAAATTATTATTCAGTTCACTTAATGACTATGTAAAACATCTTTCATTGCTGAGCTCTGTGGTCACATTTCACTTCCTATATGACTTGTTCTTTTCCATGCAATTAATCCTTGTCTTACTTGAGAATTGCTTAGTTTTCTCAGTATCTCTCATTAATCTCTTTTCAGACACATCAGCTAACTGGTTTATTTTTTAAGAAACATTTCTCCTCTAACCTGTTCTTCTGTCCCAGTTGAGACTATTACATAGCTATCATTTTAGAATTTCTCATTATCATCCCATTGATTCCCTTCACCATGCTCCTTTGATTTTCTTTTGATTCGCTTCTATATTTGGATGCCTTGGATACATTGATATACTTTGACTCTTGGATCTCTTGCCATCCTCATTCTTGGTTTATTCCTTCATTATTCTAAGGCACATATCCCAAAAGCAACCAAGGAAAGTATTCAAGAAAAGTACATGGTGTATTTTATGAACCCTTATATGTCTGAAAATGTTTTCGTTTAACCCTCATTTTTCATAGATATTTCACTGGAGATGTAATTTTAGGTTGAAAAACTTAACTTCAAAATTTTGATGGCATTGCTCCATGGATTTTTTAAAATTTAGCATCTAGTATCATTGAGAAATCTAAAACACATTCAGGTTCTTAATTCTTTTATGTGATTTGTTTAATATCTTTGGAAACTTTTAGAATTTATTCTTTATAATGTTTAATATAATATTATTAATTTAATATTTATATTTATTTATTATATATTTATATTAAATAATATTTAATTTAATATAATATTTCAAGTTGAGGTATCATGATGTTGATTTTATTCTTTCATTTGGGCACTGACTGAGACATTTCATTATAGAAACAAAATCTCTGAGATTTTCTTGTATTATTTTCTTGCTTATTTATTCCCCATTATCTTCTCTGTTTCAAATTTTGAATGTTCACTTTTTATTTCCAGTGCCTGGCACCATGTCTGACACATAGTATGGGCTCATTAAATTTTTTGAATGATTGAACACTCATAATTCAGATCTTGAATTTCTTGTCTTAGCTCTAGAATCTTTTTCTATTTTTCATATTTTTTGTACTTTCTGTGAGATTTTATTAAGTTCTAATTCTCATTGTTTGAATATTTTTTCTGACATTATTCTCTTATGAGATTGTTATATGTTTTTAGAAGCATTCTTTTTCTGAATTTTTAAATTTTTCTCCACTGTCACTTTCCTGAGTTTTTTTCTTGTTCATTTTAATCTCTCATGTATGTTTAAGATTTTCCTGAAATTGTTAATGACTCAAGGCTGTCTGCTCATATAAAACTGTGGTAGTAAAAAGTTGGTCTGAGCTCATTTATATCTGAGGATGTGTAAATTTATTGGTGGTAGTCACTGTAGAGTGATCTGCTTAGAACAGTTCATTGACTGAGTCCACTTATCAAGTCTTCTCTATTGGGCTGGTTTTCTCCAGAATGGAATCCTCTACTTTCTTTCTGGGAATCAATAAAATGAGCTTGACTGCCAGATTCTGAAAGTTTACTGAGGATATCAGGCTGGGGGATCAGCCTGCTGTATGGGGTAGATTTGAGAATCTGAGGTCTGTCTGTTTCTTACAGATTTTTAGTTAATCTTCCTTTTTGCAGCCCCTCATGCACCCAACTTTCAAAGATACCTATTGATTGCAGTTCTTGGAAATAACTAGATTGTACAGTAAGACCAATCTGCAACCTAGGTTTCAGTGTGTTTATGGTTGACACATTATTTATTCTCATTACCTCTACTCTAGCTTCCAAAATTTGGTTGTTGCTCTTCCCTCTCCTATTCTTTGTCCTCATGGAGTTTCTTCCTTTGTTTAATCTCATCACTATCACTTTAGTGGGACTTCTTGAAGGAACAGTAATAAATGTATATATTCACTGTGTGGTGTTTGAAAAGAGTGTGTCCTTTTTTTTCTAGAGGAATTTTTTAAGACATCTTTTATTAAGGAGTATATTTTCAAATACTTGCTAATTGAGTCAGTTAATAAATATTTGTTGATCTTCCAGTATGTATCAGATACTGCACTTAGAATTGGATACACATTGTTGAAGTCAATAGACATTTTACTTTTAAAACGAAGTAAACACAAGGGGAAAAGATTCAGGGGAAAAGATATTAAGTGAACCTGAATAAATATGTAATTACAAATTCTGAAAATCTTAAGGAAGAGAACAGAGTGCTAAAAGTGTAATTACAGGGAGGGTATAATTTGGTCATGGAGTCAGGGAAGGCCTCAAAAAGTATGACCTTTAGAGATTTGGAAAATGGGCAATAGTTATCAAGGCCAAGAGTGAAAAAAACTACGAGACATAAGGAAAATTCCTGGAAAGACCCTAAGAGGGACTAAAAACTGGGAGCATTTGAAGAACTGCAAAATAGGGCCAGCATGGATGGAGCCTAGCAACCAAAAGGGAGCATAGCTTGAGATTTGTTTGAAGAGGCAGGCAGCAACCAGGTCATTTAGAGCTTTGTAGACCATGTTCAGCAGTTTGGCTTTTATTGTAAGAGAAATATAAGGGTTGGATTTAAGATTGCAAACCTCAAGTGGGGAAACTAGGAAAGAAAGAGGCTGTCCTGATAGTTCAAGAGATGTATTAGATATTTTATTGAAAATAGGAAGAAGAGTTTCAAGATATATTTAGGAGCAAGATTAGGAGGTATTTGCTGAATAATTATATGAGAGAAAGAGACGATGGTACTCGAATGATTTTCACTTTTTTGGTTTGAGGCTTTCCCACTGGGTCCATAGTGTGGTCTTCAAAACACTTCACTGCCTAATATCCCCATTTTTGTACAGAGATTCTTTCGTATTATCTCTCAAATACTAAACACTTATGCCAAATACTTTTTATATATTATTTATAATCCTCACAATGATTATAAGAGTTATTACTTCTATTATATAAACAGAGAATTGAGGGCCTAGAAAAATGAACTACTTTGGGCAAGAAAACAAAGCTTGTAATTAACTTGAGTGTGAGTTCAAAATTCATGACTGAATCTGGTAGCTCTGAACTTCCAGTAGCACAGAACACTGCCTTTATAGTCTCTTCCTTCTCTTTAAACCTACAAATACCCTTCCTGTCAGTTGGTCATCGCTATCATAATGCTTATGTACTTGTTAAGTCCTTTTCTCTTCTAAGATCAGTATCACAGAATTCCAAGCCAAAAAGTATTTTCATCAAACCCCAAACATAGTCCATATTTAGCCACAAAAGAACCCTTGCTATCTACCATTCAAACTAGATTCATTCATTCTCCCATCTGGATTGCCACCCTCTATTTCCTTATCATTTGTTAAAGAGACCCTGGGCCTCCAGTTGCAGAATCTAGACCAATGCTGTCCAATAGAACTTCCAGCAATGATGGAAATATCCTATGTTTGTCATTTCCAACATGGTAGTCCCTAGCCACAACAGGCCACTGGAAATGTGGATAGTGCCACTGAGGAATTAAATTTGAATTTTTATTTAGTTTTAATTATGTTAAATTTAAATACACACATATGCTCATGGCTACTCTAATGGACAACATAGATCTACCCAGGGGCTGGCAACATTTTCCTAAAGGGCCAGGTAATAAATATTTTTAAGTTTGCAGTCAGTGTGTTCTCTGTTACAACTACTCAGTTCTGCCATTTTAGCTTAAAAGCAGTCATAGACAATATGTAAACAAGTGTAGCTATCTTCCAATAAATCTTTACTTATAAAAATTGTTGCAGTGCTACAGGCCAAGTATGCCAAACCCTGGGAATTTTTTCTTAGACATATTCATTTAATCCCGATAGTAACTTTTTTAAGTAGGTATGATCATTTCCCTTATTTTACAGTTCATCTGCGGGATGTTCTTATAGCTGTGTGTGCATATGCTGTGAGATTTTATATGTGTATTTATGATTAGAGTCATTTTGTAACAAGGGAGATAAGACTTAAGTCATCTTTATGTTCAGCAAGTTCCCCTTAGTAGTTCTGATCAATAGCAATGTTTGGAAACCAATAGCTTATTACTGCCCTCATCTTACTATATGATCTGTCCTCGCTCTTTTCTTGTCTATTTTTTTAAAGTTCAGTTTAATTCTTCCATTTCTATTGAAGTTTTATTTCTCCCAAACAAGAAAAATGTGAGTGATTACTTTCATATTTTCTTTCAGTCCTGGAATCAAGATGTGAGACCAAGAAATTATTTCTGAAGAAGGAAATTTATGAAATAGAGTCAGCGCAGTGGGAGATAATGGAAAGACTTACAAGACATGACCTTCAGTGCTCTAGTTTCAGAGATGATTGGGAATGTAATGGCCAGTTTGAGAAACAACATGGCTCTCAGGAGGGACACTTCAGTCAACTGATATTCACCCATGAAGGCATGCCCACTTTCAGTCAGCATCCATCCTTTACATTACAGCAAATCATTAATAATAAAGAGAAATACTGTGCAACGAAGGAATATAGGAAAACCTTTAGACATGACTCACAACTTAGTACACATCAGATAATTCATACCATTGAGAAACCCTATGAATGTAAGGAATGTGGAAAGGCCTTTAGACATCCCTCAAGACTCAGTCATCATCAGAAAATTCATACTGGCAAGAAACCCTTTGAATGTAAGGAATGTGGGAAAACATTTATTTGTGGTTCAGACCTTACTCGACATCACAGAATTCACACTGGTGAGAAACCCTATGAATGTAAGGAATGTGGAAAGGCCTTTAGTAGTGGCTCAAACTTCACTCGACATCAGAGAATTCACACTGGTGAAAAGCCCTATGAATGTAAAGAATGTGGGAAGGCTTTTAGTAGTGGCTCAAACTTTACTCAACATCAGAGAATTCATACGGGGGAGAAACCCTATGAATGTAAAGAATGTGGCAATGCCTTTAGTCAGAGCTCACAACTTATTAAACATCAGAGAATTCATACAGGTGAAAAACCCTATGAATGTAAGGAATGTGAAAAGGCGTTTCGTTCTGGTTCAGACCTTACTCGACATCAGAGAATTCATACTGGTGAGAAGCCCTATGAATGTAAGATATGTGGGAAAGCCTATTCTCAGAGTTCACAACTTATTAGTCATCATAGAATTCATAGTGGTGAGAAACCCTATGAATATAGGGAATGTGGAAAGACCTTTAATTATGGCTCACAACTTATTCAACATCAAAATTTGTACTGGTGATAAACCATAGAATATATGAAATCTGTAGGAAGGCTTTCAATTACAGCTCAAAACTTCAACATTAGAGAATTTATCTTGATAATAATCCCTTTAAATAGAATAATGTGAAAACATCTTCTTTGTTGATTCTAGCTTATTCAACCTGAGAAAAATCATGTAGGAGAAACACCCTATAAGTAGAATATATTTTGGAAGCCCTTTAATAAAAGCATATATTTCTTTTGACATTAGATAAATCAAGCTAGCAAATACTGAAAATCATAGCACTTTTGACACCTTTTTAACCTTATTTTAAACCTCAGAATTCATGTGAAATATAATCCTAATTTTCATTTCCCCCCTAATTTGTCTATAGTTCCTATATTCTTAGTATTTTAACCCATCTTAAATTTATGTGACTGTAAAGTCCAATTTCTTTACATCACAGTTTGTAAAACACCTTTAAAACCTGAAAGAAGTGACCTCTTTATTCAAAGATGGCTTACTCTTTGTTATTTACAAAACTTAGGCTTTCTTCTTGTAAAAACAGTGATGAAAAACAACACAGTAAATAGAGATCCTTTCATTGCTTCCTGGTGTTTCCTTACGTTGCGATATAAGGATGTGTGACATCATTTTATCAAATTCCTATTGAAAGAAATTGTAGTTTCCCAGAGTTTTTGCCATTATTCACAGTTTCCTAATGGAAATTCTCCCTAGGCATATCTTTGTATCATGTATTTTAATTGCAGAAATAATGCATGAACATATTTTCCTTTTAAAAGATTTAAACATTGCAAGTAAGGCAAACATACGACTACCATCCTTGTACCCATTTCCCATTCTGAAGGATAGCCATCTGTTTAGTATTTATCCTTCTTAAGCATATTTCTATGTTTTTATACATATTTGTCTCAGTAGAAATTATAAAATGGGGATAATTATAATACCTACCTCAAAATTTTGTGTGAGGATCAAATAAATTAAGACACATAAACTGCTTAGAATTGTGCCTGTCATATAATAAATACTCACTGAATGTTGGTCATTTATTCATCGTTGTCATTAGTATTATTTGTTGAAAAACAGTTTCTGCAGAACTTGCTGAACATCAGGCAGGACATACAGTTGAAAAAAGTCACCACTCGGTAATGAATTCAGAAAATTTTACATCATGACTTATTTCATATGGAACATGAAATAATCCTAGGTGTTGGTGGGGAAAGTAATGTGTGTACCATGTGCAAAGGACTTCACTCAGACTGGCATCCTTTTTACTACATCATATAATACCTAACATAAAAATAAATAAAAATATAAACAAACCATTGTGAAACTGATGGAAAAGTATGAAAAGACAAACAGAATCGTGTTTGAAAAATGGATAAATACACACACAAAGAGAAACCTTAGAGTTACTGATTTAGAATGTTATATTAGGGGTGCCTGGCTGGCTTAGTGGAGCGTGCAACTCTTGGTCTTAGGGTTGTGAGTTCAAGCCCCAAGTTGGGTGTAGAGATTACTTAAAATCTTTTTTAAAAACTAAAAATAAAAGGGGCACCTGGGTGGCTCATGGTTGAGCATTGCTGGTCCTGGGATTGAGCCCCACACTGGACTCCCAGCTCAGCAGGGAATCTGCTTCTCCCTCTGCCTCTCCCTGCCCCGACCCCGCTCTCTCTCTGTCTCTAGAATGAATAAAATCTTTAAAATTTTTTAAATAAAAAAATAAATAAAATGTTAAATACAATGCTTCTTTCTGATACATTTGAAAACCTAAATTATTTTTTTAGGAAAATAAAAATTACAGCATTGTCTCAGAGAACTCTTGGAAGATTTATAAAAACACAGAAAAGGGGAAAATTAGTGTGATATAGTAACTATTACTACTAATGAAGCACCAAACCAAATTTCTTTTCAGGCAAAACATTATCAACTGTTTTTTTGTTTGTTTTTGTTTTTAGAGAGAGAGATGGGGAGATGGGCAGAGGGAGAGGAAGAAAGAATCTCAAACAGGCTCCACACCCAGTGCAAGCCTGACTTGGGGCTCGATCTAACAACCCTGAGATCATAACCTCAGCTGAAATCTAGACTTGGACACCTAACCACCAAGTGCCCCTAGACATCTCATAACATACTCAGATATAATCTTGATGTTAGAACAATCTTGGGACACCCAAAAAGGAAAGTATTTTTCGGTGTCATCCATGAAGATATATGCAAGCATACTAAAGAAAATAGCAAACTATAGGTACTTATTAAAAGAATAGAAATGAACCTGGTTGTGACAGTAGCTAAAGAGGATGATATCCAGTGCCCGGTTCCAGCTAACTGATGTGAAGAAACACAGGCCCCATTTTGCCAGCTCTTCTGATTTTTTGAGAGAATCCAGATATTTTATTTTTTAGTGTGTGATAGCTCTTGATTTTTTAAAAAATGTTTATTTTGAGAGAGCACGAATGGGAGGTGGGGAGAGGAGCAGACGAAGAGGGAGAAGCAGGCTCCCTGCTGAACTGGGAACCTGATGTGGGGCTTGATCCCAGGACCCCGGGATCATGACCTGAGTCAAAGGCATACGCTTAACGAACAGAGCCACCCAGGTGCCCCAATAGCTCTTGAGTTTTAAGTGGTAGTTCAGATTTTTATTTAAGGACACCATGAGGGCCAAAGAAGACATACGGACTGCACAAACAGCCCATGAGTTACTTTTATTCTGGAGACTAGAGCAGTGAGTTTTTAATAGCGTAAACTCCTTGGTCCCAAGGAAATTTAAGGAAAGGAAGGAATGGTACAAAACAAGATAATTTACCCAGAATTTCTTAGATGTGAACAGGTTTAGATTAAAATATTTCCAGGGACAGGGGCGCCTGGGTGGCTCAGTCATTAGGCACCTGCCTTGGGCTCAGGTCATGATCCCAGAGTCCTGGGATCAACATCAGGCTCCCTGCTCAGCAGGAGGCCTGCTTCATCCCTCCCCCACTCCCCCTGCTTTTGTTCCCTTTCTTGCTGTGTCTCTCTGTCAAATAAATATAAAAATATATATATTTCCAGGGATAGAGTAAGCTCCAAATGTAAGGATTTTTTTTTAAAGGACTTGATTCAGCCCCAATATTTTCTACATATAGTTCTTTATTCTAAGCATCATATCAAGTTTAAAAATTGGATATATTTTATATGTTGCATATCCCATTGTTGAGATATTTTATATGCATATATATGTACATTTTAAAAATAGTTAACCTGTGAAGAGGAAAACTAGCCTGACCATCACAGTTTTGCACTAGCAACAAAAATGTCACTGGAATTATGTATTGTGTTCTAGATGAAAGGTTAGCAGCCTTTCCATAAATAGCCAGATAGTAAATATTTTAGCCCTGTGAGCCATACTATTTCTGCTGGAACTACTTAACTCTATCATTAGAGTGTGGAAGCCTACCAAAAGTCCTAGATTAAGAAATCTGAAGTTAAGGGCGCCTGGGTGGCTCAGTTGGTTAAGCGACTGCCTTCGGCTCAGGTCATGATCCTGGAGTCCCGGGATCGAGTCCCGCATCGGGCTCCCTGCTCAGCGGGGAGTCTGCTTCTCCCTCTGACCCTCACTCCTCTCATGTGCGCGCTCTCTCTCTCTCTCTCATTCTCTCTCTCAAATATATAAATAAAATCTTAAAAAAAAAAAAAAGAAATCTGAAGTTAAGAAAATGTCCCACATCTTAACTTTGTTTAGGTTAGGTTAGTGTTTTGAAATAGATCTTTTCTATGCCTCAATTTTCATGCTTAGCAGCAACTTCCTCCATTGGATAGATACCATTCTTGGAAGGAAAATCCCATATAATATCCCAAAGTTACAGGTCTGTCCTTCCATTCCCCACTTCCTTTTTTCTTAGATCCCATATTAGAGGGTTTTGGTTTTTAAAAAACATTGAGTTATTTTGTTACAGGCATATGCCCGTAAAATATTTTATAATCAATTTAAGAAAAGTGGAGTGGGGACCCCTGGGTGGCTCATTAGTTGAGCGTCCAACTCTTGATTTCAGCTCAGGTCATGATCTCAAGGTTGTGAGATCAAGCCCCACAGTGGGCTTCACACTCCGTGTGGAGTTTGCTTGGGATTCTCTCTCTTCCGCTGCCCCTCCCCCTGCTTGCATGTGCTCTCTCTCCCCCTAAATTTAAAAATCTTTTAAAAGAAAGAAAAGTAGAGCAAATAAGAGAATTAGTAAAAAAGGATATTTTGTTCAAATATTTTGCATTACTATCAAAACAAGGACTGCTAAATGAAATTTTATATATTCTTTTTTAAGCCTATTTTAAGTTATTTGTTATTTGTTAAGTTCCTCATCAAAAATTACAGAGATAGGGGCGCCTGGGTGGCTCAGTCGTTAAGCGTCTGCCTTCAGCTCAGGTCATGATCCCAGGGTCCTGGGATCGAGCCCCGTATCGGGCTCCCTGCTCCGCAGGAGGCCTGCCTCTCCCTCTCCAACTCCCCCTGCCGTGTTCCCTCTCTCTGTCTCTCTGTCGAATAAATAAAATCTTTAAAAAAAAATTACAGAGATAATGCATTTGCACCCAAACCAATGAAGCAATACCAATAAACAAAAAAATAATTTTTGAACCTTGTGTATATCCCCCATATACTTCTTTATACTTAAACATTAACACAACCAATTTATTTTAGTATATTTTTACCCAAAAAATGGATGATACCTTATACATTTGTCTGTAATTTGCTTTTTAAATTCAACTGCATTTTGAATTTTCCCGGTCAGTAAATGATGATTTAACTTAGTTCTTATTTTTATTTTTTTGAGATTATTTATTTATTTGAGAGAGAGAGCAGAGTGTGGGAGAGAGAACACAAGTGGGGGGGAGGGGCAGAGGGAGAGGGAGAAGCAGGCTCCCTGCTCCATTGAGCAGGGAGCCAGATGCTGGGCTTGATCCCAGGACCCTGGGATCATGACCTGAGCCACAAGCGGACACTTAACCAACTGAGCCACCCAGGTGCCTCTTAACTTAGTTTTTAGAATGGTTACATTATATTGCATACCCAAGTATGCTTATACCAATACCTATTCAACTATTCCCCAACTTCGATATTTCAGACTGTTTCCTCTTTGCCATTTAAAAGTAGTGCTTCAATAAACATTCCTATTTTATATTCTTCTCTATTTATTTCATTTCTATAAAATAGGTTTCCCAAACCATTTCCATGTTTTCTGTTTCTTAGGAAGGTATTGTTTATAGAAACTTTTGGAGGGAAGAGGATAAAGGAATAGAGTGTGCAGTTTTTCATATATGTGGGTGTATATACACACAGATTTTAACATTTTAATCCATCTGGAATTCATTATTGTATATGGTGTGATACAGGATGTCAGCTCTGTTTCCATTCAGGAATAAACCCAATTATGCCACAGCCAACTACTGAACTATTCCTCTTTCTCCTACTAGATTAAAATACTTTTATCATATATTAAATGCTCGTATCCTCATCTATTTCTGTGCTTTTACAGCGATCTTTAACTTACACTTTTTAGTAACTTATTACTTGGAAATAGAGTTATGTGTATTATTAAAGTTTTTTTTAAGATTTTTAAAATTTACTTATTGAGAGAGAGAGAGAACTGTAGAGAGAGAGCATGAGAGGGAGGAAGGTCAGACGGAGAAGCAGACTCCCCGCTGAGCAGGGAGCCCGATGTGGGACTTGATCCTGGGACTCCAGGATCATGACCTGCGCTGAAGGCAGTCACTCAACCAACTGAGCCACCCAGGCACCCGAGTTATGTATATTATTAATATGTTGGTTTTATTTGAAAATAAAGACAAATGATTCTTTATTAGAATTTTTTATTTTATCCATTTCCAATAAGAAACTAATTGAGATTATATTTTGAATTTTATTCAACTTAAATACTGAGTATTTCCAAATGAGTTCACATTGAATTGACCTTGAGTGAATATTAATACACGTATGTCTCCAAATGTCTTTGACAACTTTTCATCTCCTTTCCCTCTAATATCTTTACGATATAATGCTTCACAATACTTAAAATATGCTAGTAATAGCTGAGCATTTAATATCTCTTATTAGGGTATTGATTAAAAATGATAGATTCTTTTGATCTTTATAATCTGTGGATAAAGTAGTATCTGTCTCACAGTATTTTTTTTTTTAAGATTTTATTTATTTTAGGCACCTGGGTGGCTCAGTTGGTTAAGTGACTGCCTTCGGCTCAGGTCATGGTCCTGGAGTCCCTGAATCGAGTCCCACATCAAGCTCCCTGCTCGGCGGGGAGTCTGCTTCTCCCTCTGACCCTCCCCCCTCTCATGTGCTCTCTCTCTCATTCTCTCTCTCTCAAATAAATAAAATCTTTAAAAAAAAGATTTTATTTATTTATTAGAGAGAGACATGAGCAGGGGGGAGGGGTAGAGGGAGAGAGAGAAGCAGGCTTCCTGCTGAGCAGGGAGACTGATATGGTGTCTCAGTATTTATACTTATTTCACTTTCTTTTTTCATGTTGTAGTCACAGTGAATACTTCAATAGATTCTGTAGAGCATATCAAATAGATTATTTTTGTCTTTTATTGTGGATGTCTAGGAAGTACATTTTTCCTTGAGAACAATACTAAAGGTCATGCTGATCCAGGCAGTTTGCACATTCTAAATCTGGAAATAATAATATGTACTTATATATCACATATATATATCATATTTAACCAGTCTATAATAGTATATTTTGTCTAGATTAATAGCATACATATGAAACCCCCAAATTTAACTACTGCCCTATTAATGTACTACTTCCAAGATTATTACCATCCCATAGTGAACAAGCATTCACACATATTTGTGGGCATTTACTTCACTATTTCCTTAAAATAACTTCTAAAAGTTGAATCTGTGGTCTTTGATATATGTTACTAAACTGCCCTCGTGAGCATAACTATTTTCTACTTCCATGCCTATCCTGATATTTATCTTTAAAATTTTTCTCTGCCTAATTTAAAAGAATTCATTTTATTTTATTCATGGTTTTTTGAGAGAGAGAGCCAGAGCAAGAGCACAAGTTGGGGGTGGGGGGCAGGAGCAGAGAGGCAGTGGGAGAGGAAGAGAGAGAATCCCAAGCAGGCATGGAGCCCAATGCTAGGCTCAATCTCACAACCCTGAGATCATGACCTGAGCCGAAATCAAGAGCTGGAAGCTTATCCAACTGAGCCACCCAGGTGCCCCAAAAGAATTCATTTAAAATCACACTTCTTTTGAGATCATTCTTCTCACTAAATTGATTAAATTTGTATGCTTATTAACAATATATTTTTTCTTTGATTAACTGCCTGTTCACACCCTTTTTCCATTGCTATGTTTATTTTTTATTGCTTTCTGTCACTGTATGAAATAATATAAGAATACATCTTTGTAAAGATACAAATACATTTGCAATTTCTCATAGGCTTTGAAGTCATTAAGAGAACGCCTTGGCCTGCTGCTACTGAGGAGCTCTTTACATTCAGAAGCCCACCTGCTCATGACAGCAATGATGTAAGTGTGATATTGTGATTTATAATAAGAAATATATAATTGGTCTTCCTCTTGTTTTTGGCACAAAGCTCCTAAAACAATTGGAATTTCCTGTGATGAGAACAATCAAGGTATCTTTTGATGGGTTAATAAGGTGACTTTTTATTTTCTTTAAATTTTTTTATTGTTATGTTAATCACCATACATTACATCATTAGTTTTTGATGTAGTGTTCCATGATTCATTGTTTGTGCATAACACCCAGTGCTCCACGCAGAACGTGCCCTCTTTAATACCCATCACCAGGCTAACCCATCCCCCCACCCCCACCTCCCCTCTAGAACCCTCAGTTTGTTTTTCAGAGTCCATCATCTCTCATGGTTCATCTCCCCCTCCGATTTACTCCCCTTCATTCTTCCCCTCCTGCTATCTTCTTCTTTTTTTTTTTTCTTAACATATATTGCATTATTTGTTTCAGAGGTACAGATCTGTGATTCAACAGTCTTGCACAATTCACAGCGCTCACCATAGCACATACCCTCCCCACTGTCTATCACCCAGCCACCCCATCCCTCCCACCCCCCACCACTCCAGCAACCCTCAGTTTGTTTCCTGAGATTAAGAATTCCTCATATCAGTGAGGTCATATGATACATGTCTTTCTCTGATTGATTTATTTCACTCAGTGTAACACCCTCCAGTTCCATCCATGTCGTTGCAAATGGCAAGATCTCATTCCTTTTGATGGCTGCATAATATTCCATTGTGTATATATACCACATCTTCTTTATCCATTCATCTGTTGATGGACATCTTGGCTCTCTCCACAGTTTGGCTATTGTGGACATTGCTGCTATAAACATTGGGGTGCACGTACCCCTTCAGATCCCTACATTTGTATCTTTGTGGTAAATACCCAGTAGTGCAATTGCTGGATCATATGGTAGCTCTATTTTCAACTTTTTGAGGAACCTCCATACTGTTTTCCAGAGTGGTTGCACCAGCTTGCATTCCCACCAACAGTGTAGGAGGGTTCCCCTTTCTCCGCATCCCCACCAACATCTGTCATTTCCTGACTTGTTAATTTTAGCCATTCTGACTGGTGTGAGGTGGTATCTCACTGAGGTTTTGATTTGGATTTCCCTGATGCTGAGCGATTTTGAGCACTTTTTCATGTGTCTGTTGGCCATTTGGATGTCTTCTTTAATAAGGTGACTTTTGGAACACCTAAGGATTAGGGTCTATGCTTTAGAAGCCCTATGCTTCCCTTCCATCTGTCTGTTCCTGAGTTATAGCTTTTTATAATAAACTGGTACTCAAGTAAGTAAAATGTTTCTGTGAGTTCTATGAGCCGCTCTAGCAAATTAATTGAACCCAAGGAGGAAGTCACTGGAACCTTGAATATATAGCAGTTGGTCACAAGAACAGGTGATAACTTGGACTTGTGACTGGCATCTGAAGTAGTTGGGGGAATTCTTGTAGGACAGAGCTTTTAAACTGTGAGCTCTGATGCTATCTCCATGTAGACAGTGTCAGAATTGAGTTGAATTTTGGATCCCCAGCGGGTTCCCAAGAATTGCCTGGTGGTGTGGGGAACCTCCCCTCTCTGACAAACACATTGGAATTGGGTGTAGAACCCTTTGGTAAGCAAGTATGAGTTTTGGTCCAGGCAATCTACACCTACGGAGTGACCAATGCAGCAGCACCCTCCCCCTGGACAGGTATCCAGCAACCATAGAGGCTTAAGCCAGCACCCCAGTAGTAATGCATTTGAGGGTGCACACAAGCTACCAACACTGCTTCTGTAATTAGAATTCATTCACCCAACTTTTGCTCGGCTTTGGAAAAGCTATTCCCTGGACACCTTGTTTCTACCAATGCAAGTGGCACTGAGTGTCAAGGCTGTGTAAAGAAGCAAAAGAGTTGGTCACTAGCAGGGAAGGCAAACATGAAGCATTGGAAGAAATCAGAAAGAAGCTGACTTCAAAGAAAATTCACTGTTGCCTGATAAATTGTGTTCTATTACCTCACCAATAGCTAGCTTTCATGCCAAGACGTATCCATTCTAATGATGTTGCTGTTTTATTTAAATGCAGGTGATAGCTGGCATGAGAGGATATAATAGAAATGAACATGAACTTAAAGGAAAACACCATACTGTAAAAATACCTCTTCAAAACCAAATATCATAAATATATTTGAAACTGAGTTCATAATGATGTAAAATCAAACTTAATAGCTGACATGCTATAAAGAAGAGCTTTCCTTTTTCACTCCATTTTTTCTCATTTATGGATTTTTATTTATAAGGCTTTTTTAGATCTATTTGTTCATTTGAGAGAGCGACAGAGAGAGTGAGCAGGGGGAGGGGCAGAGTGGAGAGAGAATCCTCAAGCAGACTCCCCATGGAGCCAGGAGCCCACCCAAGATCATGACCTGAACCAAAACCAAGAGTCGGCCGCCCAACCAAAACCAACTGAGCCACCCAGGAGCCCAGATTTTAATATATTTAATATGTTACAGTCAATTAGAGAAATTATTGATGGCACAGGAATGGAATTACTTTAAGTAGTTTTTAAATATTCTAATTTTATAACTAAGAGGGATATATTCTAAAACAGGGGCTGGCAACCTTTTTCTGTAAAGGGCCAGGTAGTAAATTGGTTGATTCTCATTATTTGTGCATTCCATATTTGTGAACTTACCTACCTGCTAAAATTTTATTTGTGATCCCAAAGTCAGTACCTGCAGCACTTTTGTGTTCATTCATGGACATGTGAAGAAAAATGAAAAATGAGTCCCTTGACACACATGTTCTCAGCTGAAGTCAAATAAGGTAACCCTCCGCTTTCTTGTTTCAGCTCTTATACCGTAAATAAGTGTTTTTTTGGGTGCCTGGGTGGGTCAGTCATTAAGCATCTGCCTTCAGCTCAGGTCATGATCCCGGAGTCCTGGGATCGCATCAGGCTCCCCGCTCAGCGGGAAGCCTGCTTCTCCCTCTCCCACTCCCCCTGTTTGTGTTCTCTCCCTGTGTCTCTCTCTGTCAAATAAATAAAATCTTTAAAAAAAAAAATAAGTGTTCTTTTCAGTCTCTTTAGTACCATGGGTTTTTTTTTCCTTTTGTGCTTTTATTGGTGATTTTGCTGTTTCAAATGACCCCAAAGCATAGTGCTGAAGTGCTGCCTAGTGTTCCTAAGCACAAGTCTGTGATGTGCCTTACAGAGAAAATACATGTATTAGATCAGCTTTATTCAGGCATGAGCTATAGTGCTTTTGGCCATGAGTCCAATGTTGATGAATCAACTATACATAAACTGTGTATTTTTTTAAAAGGATTTTATTTATTTGTCAGAGAGAGAGAGAGCACAAGCTGGGGAAGTGGCAGGCAGAGGGAGAAGCAGGCTTCCCGCTGAGCAAGGAGCCTGATGAAGGACTCCATCCCAGGAACCTGGGATCATGACCTGAGCTGAAGGCAGATACTTAACCGACTGAGCCACCCAGGTCTCCCAACTGTGTCTTCAACTAGAAACACATAAAACCAGGTATGTATTGATTGGTTGAAGAAAATGTCATCAGATATTTGGAGGAAACCCCGTATTTCCTTTAGGAGCAATGGTTTGCTAATTCAGTGTTTGCAACAACTTTATAGAACTACTGTGAATAATGAGAATTGACTGTATTTTAGGCTCTGCAGGCCATTCAGTCTGCATAACTACTCAATTCTGCCCTTGTAGCTCAAATGCAGCCATAGACAATGCATACATGAACATGGCTATGTTCCCAGTAAAACTTTATTTATGGACACTGAAATTTGAAATGCATGATTTTCACACCTCACAAAATATTACTCTTTTGATTTTTTTAAACCACTTAAAAAGATAGATATTGTTCTTTACTCACTAGCTATGCAACAGATGGCAGGCCAGATTTGGCCTGCAGGCTGTAGTTTGCCAACCCCTGCTTTAGAATAACTATAATCTAAAATTGTATGTACTAGCTTTCTTGTTAGTAATAATATTGGCATTACCATTTTAAACTATTTTATGGCCATTCTAGGTTACTGCAAATATATAAATATGCTAATATTACTAGGAACCAGGATTTCTAGAGAAAGATCATTAGAGAAAAAAAGCAGAAATATAAAAGGTAAGAATAAAACCTTTGTAACATTAAATCTGAATTAGTAATGTCAGCATGAACTGATACTTTGAGTCTTAAACAAGTTTCTTGCCCTCCTTTAACAAAGAAGAATATCTGATCTAGAACTTAAGATATTTGACTCCCTAATCCTGGGTTGTCTGCTCTAGCCATACTGCTTCCCTTTTCTGTAAAGACGTATTTTCTTGGGTGCTTGGGTGGCTCAGTCAGTTTAGGTCTGCCTTCAGCTCAAGGTCCTCAGATCGAGTCCCACACTGGGCTCCCTGCTCAGGGAGGAGTGCTTCTCCCTTTCCCTCTGCCATCCCCTCCCCTGTCCTCCAGGCTCGCTCTCTCTCAAATAAATAAAATCTTTTTTTTTAAAAAAAAGATGTTTTGGGGGCGCCTGGGTGGCTCAGTCGTTAAGCGTCTGCCTTCGGCTCAGGTCATGATCCCAGGGTCCTGGGATCCAGCCCCGCATCGGGCTCCCTGCTCCGAGGGAAGCCTGCTTCTCCCCCTCCCACTCCCCCTGCTTGTGCTCCCTCTCTCGCTGTCTCTCTCTGTCAAAACAAATAAATAAAATCTTAAAAAAAAAAAGATGTTTTTTTCTTAGCCTAGGGCTTCTTAAATCTTCCCAACAAAGTCCCCTTAACACTAAGAGTAACAGCCTACTCTAGGAATCCGGAGAAGAAGCAAATAAACTACTCCATGACAGGAATTTCTTTTGAAATCTTATTTTAAAAGTTATGTTTGTTTACATTCTTCTCCATAATAAACTAGTGATTAAATGTAAATACATAATTCTCCAGAAAAATCAGGTTTTTTTTTTCACCAAATCCCTCAGTAAAGATGATGCTCCTTGAAAATGGAACATTCATTTCCCTATTTCAGGGTCGAGGAGAGTGAGTGTCCTGGTCCCATCTAAGCATCCTACCTCGTCACAGTCCTGAGGAACACACCAGAAGCACACACACTTGCCACACAATCAGCACACACTGAGTGACTTCCATCCACGGTCTGTAGGGAAGGCCTAGGGGAAGAAAATCTATCAAAACCGCGCCACCTAAATGTTCAATTACAGACACGTTCACAGACACTGTCAAACCCATTCTCTCACAGGCTACCACAACATTCTCGGTCCTCCACAGTCTGCCAGACAATTCCAGTTAAAATCTCCTTCACAAACCACATTCCGATCCGCGAAGTAGCACCTCTCAAACACAAACCGGCCACACCCAGTGAAAAAATCGCACCCAAAACCACTCCAAAGACAGACACGCAGCGCCATCCGAGTAGGTCCTACGGAGAGTCACGTTGCTGCACATCCCCCTTTGGGGCTCCAGTCGTTCGCCCCCGCAGCGCTCCGGGCCCTGTCGGGACTCCTCGGGACAAAGAGCCGGGAACCCCGCCCCGCCCCGGCTGAAGCCCGCCCAGACCTCCGCCTCACTCAGCTAGCGGGCGGGGTAGATGCTCGGCTCCCTCGGGCTGGTCGCGCCGGCGCACTCAGTGCCTACAGCGCGAGCTCCCAGCAGCCTCTGCGCGCGGCCCGTTAAGCCCCGAGGGCTGTGTGTGGACTTGCCGGTTGCGTCCTGTTCTCGCTTACACGGAGCATCACCGTGAGGCAGGTGCGACACCCCAGGTGAGCAGTCCTGGTTCGCAGGGTTGGTTCCGGCCATCTGTAGGAAAGGCGTTGCGGCCTGGAGATTAGGAGAGGGAAGGGAAGCATTGCAGCACCGCAGAGCGTTGCGAGCCGCTCATCTCAGGCCCGAGTGTGCGTGAGGACGGCGGTGCTGTAGTTGTGTATCTGGGTGACTGTGGGCGTGACGGGGCCCCAGTGTGACATCAGGACTATGTGCGGTTGTGAGGTCGGGACTAGTGGGTGATGGCGTTTGTGTGACTGAATTGGGTGCACAGCCTGGACTGTGTGACTCCGACCCTAGCGTCATAGCTGAGTCTTCTGCCGTCTCGCCGCTCGAGCCCACCCGCGGGGAAGACCCTCCCCCACCGCCGCCGCCCCAGTCGGATATCTGAGCGCCAGAGAAAAGACTCCTAGCCAAAAGCCTCTGACCCCATTTAAGAATGCGGCTTACCTTGATTGTATTCCGTCACAGAACAAAGTGAAGGCAGCTCATTGTTTTGGTGAAGAACTATTTTGATGTTTTTCCAAATATTTTTTCTGTGCACTTGTGTACATTTGTTCTGTAAAATAGAATCACAAAAATTGATTTTTAAGGAGATAAAGACTCTCCAACACTTTGAAATCCAGTACAGTCAGAAGATTTATTATATTGCTGTCTGTACAGAGTACAATGTTCTCTAATTTGAAAGACTTTTGAAGACTTTATACATTTTAGGATTATGAAAACATTTACTAGGGTAACAAGTTATCAAGTAAGATATCTTTTCAGAATCAGAAACCCTTTTTTTTTTAAGTAATTCAAGGTTGCTAAGTAGAGATTTATAATAACGGGGGAGAAAGTCTTAGTAACAATAAATATTCAAACATGTTATACAGAAGAACTTGATCAAATATTTTTAATGTGTTCAGAATACCTTATCAAATCAAATTTGTTGAGTTTTATGATGCCAAATAGTGTCTCTTTGGAGCTGCTAGGGATGGAGAGCAAAAGGGGCCTTGCTCTACTTCTTGATTCCTATGAATCTTTTTTGCTAATATTATTAATTAAGAAGAATTACATTCTCAAACTTAGTTCTAAAATTTAGTGATGTTGTAAGAAAGAGCAGTCCTGAAAATCTCAAAAAAAGTTTCCTAAAAGAGGGGCGCCTGGGTGGCTCAGTTGGTTAAGCTCTGACTCGTGGTTTGGGCTCAGGTCATGATCTCAGTGGCGTGAGATCGAGTCCCACACCGGGCTCATGCTCAGCACAGAGTCTGCTTGAGATTCTTTCCTCTACTCTCTCCCTCCCCGCTGCTCCTCCCCCTCCTCTCACTCCCTCTCTTTCTAAAATAAGTAAATAAAATCTTTTTTAAAAATGTTTACTGTAGGGGCGCCTGGTGGCTCAGTCGGTTGAGCGTCTGCCTTTGGCTCAGGTCATGATCCCAGCGTCCTGGGATCGAGCGACACATCGGGCTCTGTGCTCGGCGGAGCCTGCTTCTCCCTCTCCCACTGCCTGCCAGTCTGCCTACTTGTGCTCTCTCTCCCTCTGTCAAATAAATAAATAAAATCTTTAGGGCACCTGGGTGGCTCAGATGGTTAAGCGTCTGCCTTCAGCTCAGGTCTTGATCCTGTCCTGGGATCAAGGTCCGCATTGGGCTCCCTGCTCCTTGGGAACCTGCTTCACCCTCTGCTTCTCTCTCTCTCTCTCATGAATAAATAAAATCTTAAAAAAAAAAGTTTAAGAGAAAGAGAAAGGGCATCCTAGTATTAAAAAATTATTAAAGATAATTTATCAAAGAATTAAAGTTTTTTTATTAAAGATACTTATTTTATTTTATTTTTTTTAAAGATTTTATTTATTTGACAGAGAGAGACACAGTGAGAGAGGGAACACAAGCAGGGGGAGTGGGAGAGGGAGAAGCAGGCTTCCCGCGGAGCAGGGAGCCCGATGTGGGACTCGATCCCAGGACTCTGGGATCATGACCTGAGCCGAAGGCAGACGCTTAACGACTGAGCCACCCAGGCGCCCAAAGATACTTTTTTAATACATGGAATATGGGACATGTCATGTTTTCATTTTATTCATTGCTTATAATGAGGTATTTTAAGTGCTTTATGTGTATTATGTTACTTAACTTTAATAACTTTATAAAGTAGATACTGTTATTCTCCAGTTTATCTGTGAGGAAACAGTGGCACTGAAAACTAACATGTCTGATGTCTCCTAGTTGACAACTGTCAAACCTTAGATTCATATCCTGGATCAAGACAGCAAAGCCTGTGTTCTTCATATATGAGAGTCAGTCACCTCCCAACATTGTGGATATTCTTTTTAGTCTGCCTGTTGTACTTGGCAGTTTATCATGGATATTTTCCTTCATGAATTAATATGAACTAGTACCATCACTGTCAATAATTGTGTAATATGCTATCATATCATAGAACCTAGTTTATTTAAGCCGGTTGTCTTACTGTTAAGGTACTCTGACTTTTGGTTATAAAATATTCTTTGATGAACTTCCTTGCATATATCTCTTTATGTACTTTTATAAAAATTTTCTAAGGATAAATTCCTAGAAATGGAATTTCTAGGTTGAATTATCAGACATTTTATAAAGTACTCATAATATGCCTGATCCTGTGCTAGTACTTGGGGAATATAGAGTGACTAAAATGACATGGTTGTGATTCTTAAGTTGCTTATTATCTATCAAGGTAGATAAACCTCTAGAAGAATAAGACTAAGTATAATATCTGAAGAAGTCAGATAGCACAGCTTGGGAGTTCTGTGGAGAGACATCATCTGATTACAGCAAGCAGTGTCAGGTTGTGCCAAAAAATAACCAAATCCAGAGGATTTCTGTGTAGGTAAATGGATTTTACGTAATAAGTCTTAGGCCTTAATAGTTTTTATTCTCATGATGCTGATGCAAAATGAGACCAACAGGACAAGAAGATTCAGCAGCTCTTTGGAGGGCATCATGGCTAAAATGACTAGTTCAGAAGCAAGATAAATGTATGAGTCAAGAAGTTAAGAGAGACAGCAGCAGTGAAACAAGGCATTAGTTGGGGGTGTTTAACCATTCTTTTCTGGGCAAAACTCCAACATACGTGAACAAACTTATAAATCATAGAGTTGGATCAGATATTGGGAGCTAGGAGAAAAAAAAACAGCAGTTTTTTTCCTTCAAGAGATGACTGCTTTAGAAGTGAGTCTCTTTCAACTATTTGAAGAAAGCTTCCTACTTAGAAAATTTTAAAAATATATTTCAAGAGTATATATTGCCATATAAAATTATTAAGTAAATATAAGCAAAAAGAAAATTAAGATCACAATGGGTAAATGAACAATTTTTGCAGATTTTTTTCTGTTGATGCCTCTTAGTGTCTCTTTATGTTGATATATATGTATATTTTACAAATGTATTCATGTTCATTTTATTTTTCTGAAGACTACACATCTTGAATATTTTGTATATCCTTATGTATTTTTCTTTTTTTAGATTATTTATTTATTTATTTGACAGAGAGAGACAGCAAGAGAGGGAACACAAGCAGGGGGAGGGGGAGAGGGAGAAGTAGGCTACCCACTGAGCAGGGAGCCCGATGCGGGGCTCAATTCCAGGACCCTGGGATCATGACCTGAGCCAAAGGCAGACGCTTAACAACTGAGTCACCCAGGTGCTGCAGTCGTTATGTATTTTTAAAAGCTTAGTATTTAGTGATTACTGTGCACATACAAACATAAATATAAATATATACACATATATACACACACACACACACATAGGTCTTTTTGCCCTGCTATAACAGAATCACAGTACTCACAACTGTTATTACCTACATTCTTCATTCAGCAATATGTAGTAAACATATTTCCATCTTTCCAATTAAAGATCTGTATTATCATTTTTTAAGTGACAAGCTTTTTCACTCTGTGGGTGCTTTATAATTTATTTGATCTGTTTCCTACCGCAGGATATTTAGGTTCCTTCCAGCTTTTTTCCATTTTGATTAATGTCTGTCAGCACATTCTTATATCTTGTGCACATATACAGAGTAGAATTAATCCCCCCAGTAGAATTTCTGAGTCAGAAGATGTGCATGGTTTAAATGCTTTCTGTACATACTTTTAAATTTACACAATCTGCAGGTTAGAATATTCATTTCCTTACAAACTTGCTAATACGGGCATCAGTACTCTAATGTCTTTGGGGGGGACCCCTGGGGGCTCAGTCAGTTAAGCATCTGCCTTCAGCTTAGGTCAAGGTCCTGGAGTTCTAGGATAGAGTCCCGCATCTGGCTCCTTGCTCAGTGGGAAGCCTGCTTCTCCCTCTGCCTGCCACTCCCCCTGCTTGTGCTCTCTCTCTTTCTCTCTCTGACAAATAATTAAATAAAATCTTGAAAAAAAATGTCTTTGGGGGTTTCCTGTGTTATTTCTGCTTTTTTAATGAGTTATGCATGCTCATGGAACAAGAGATTCTGGGTTTCAGAGACAAGAGAGTTGATTGAGAGCTGACTTTGGTTAGAAAAATAAGGATTTCAAATTTAGCTTTGCTACTTAACTGAATTTCTGCAAGTGATTTTACTTCTTTTAGTGTGAATATTCTGGTCCATCACATAAGTAATTATATACTGCATAGCAATCCTGAGGATCCATTTAATGTATATAAAATATCCATCCTATGAAAGTCTTTGATAAGTAGATATGTGTTGTCTACCTGTTGAGAGCATGTATCCACACCTTTTCAGCCTAGGTTGTAAGAAAGAGAATGGCAAATAAGTCATGCAGGAAAGCAGTGCAGTTGATTCTGACTGAAAAGAGTAATGAGCCCAGAAGATTCTGGAAGTTACTGTCCTGGCTGCAGGCTGGCAGGCCAGCAGGGTACCAGTGCAGCAGTTTGACAGTGGTTAATGACTGCCAGGATTGGTTCTAATGAATTTCTCTCTTTGTAGCTGATGAATCCAAGCAGGCCTATGAGGCTTTGAAAGATATTCTTGTTTAGATGATGTGGCCCTTTATCAGCCCTGGAATTCCTTTTTAATTTTTTTTCTAAGACTTTACTTTTTTAAGTAATCTGTGCATGCATTGTGGGGCTCAAACTTAAAACCCAAAGATCAAGGGTTGCATGCTCTACTGACTAAGCCAGCCAGGCGCCCCTAGCCCTGGAATTTCTGTAAAGGGATGTGATTTGTCCAGACTCCCTCATATTTCCCTCAGAGTGTGTGTGTGTGTGTGTGTGTGTGTGTGTGTGTGTGTGTGTGTGTGTGTGTGTATGTTGGGAAGGTCAAAGGAGGGGAAAGAACGAATGGACTCCAGCCATTTTAGGAGTTCTGAGGCCTATCTGATCTTATGGCCTCCTTTTCCTCCCTCAGCTCTGGCCTCTGTGAACTCTGCTCTCCAGACAACTAAACCCCAAGGAAGACTGACCAGTTCTTGATTTTCTAAACCATGGCCCGTGTAAGTTACTGTTTCTTTCTCCTTCTGAAAATACTTTCATGTTAATGTCTTAGGAACATTTTTTTTATCCTGAAACTTCCTATCAGAGCCTAGGAATCTTCTCCCATCCTCCAAATCCAGTGAGGGATGAGGCTGTTTAGCACACCTATCCTGTGAATCCTCTTTTCCCCAGTCATTCATGTATTCATTGAAAAAAATCATTCAGCATCTCCTATACGTGCTCGGTCTTCTGCTAAGGGTTGTAGTGGGGCAGAAATGAAATCACTTGAGGGAGATGTTTGACCATCTCTTGTGAGTTGATGAAAGAGGATCGGCCCATTTGACTACTCATGGGGAAACTGGATGTTTCTGGATTTGAGTTTCCCAAGTATTTAAGATAAGATTTGCTGTTGGTTGACCTCAGCCTCAATATATGGTGAAATCTCATGTTTTGTGAGACTTTTAGGACTGGGCAGAGATATTGTTGGGTCTTGCATGCAGAGAGATCAAGGATCTTTTCTGGGAATCCCTAAGAGTTGTACACTAGGAATAAGGTTCCATTTGTAGTTCAACAGGATATGCTGGTCTAGAATGATAACTTTGTGAATCTGGATCACCAGTATCCAAAATCTACATCCATATCCTCTAAGTCAGGAACGAGGAATGCATACAGTTAAAGATGAAGAATGATAACAAGTAGAAAGATTGTGCAGATACATACGTAGTTGTGGACCTTCAGAACTCAGGAGTACCTTAAATATTTTGTATAGACCAAAATGGAAGAATGATTAAGTCTCATATATCCCTCACATAGACTATTATACAATTTTTTTAAAGTTCACTAAAGAATCTGTCATAAATGGAAAAATGCTTACAATATTGTCTGATTCAATGATGAACTTGGAAGAAATTCTTTAACTATATTCAGATCCTTTTCTAACAAATATTGTAAGGAAACTTTTAAAAAATCTGTTCTTTAAGGGGAAAGGGTGGAAGAACTCACATTTCTTGAGAATTTATGAGGGAGACATATAACAGGCAGAGGCTTATCTAAAATATTTTATTTAATTGGAAAACTGATTTTTTTCTTTCCCAGACATGTTTGGATGATCAAGATACACCAGAGTATTCAAGAGACTGCACCTGTAGCAACAGGATTCTTCAAGAGCACATAGGCATGCTGCTTCAGGCATGAAGCATTTCCTAACTCACTATGTTAAAGGCTTCTAGCCTAAGCCTTTGCCTAAGCCTTTTGGTTTGCCATATGGTCCATGTCCTCCAGTATCTCTTCCATCTTAAAAACAAATTTTCTTTAACTTCAAATGTATTATATGGTTTGTCATTGCAGGGGTCGGTGATGTTCAATGATGTGTCCATAGTCTTCTCTCAGGAGGAGTGGGAATACCTGGACTTGGAACAGAGGAACTTGTACAGAGATGTAATGTTGGAGAATTACAGCAACTTGGTCTCACTGGGTAAGGTTCTCTGCCTCTAGTAATTTAGACCTGTTCACTGTAATATCTGCTTTTTTCTTTGGAAATTTCAGGAATATCTTTCAAGAAACTATCTAAATTTCTGCTACCTTTTCTCAGTGAATGGTTTGAGCTTTCTTTGTTTGGAAGTGAATACCTCAGTTAAGCATATTCATCTTCCTCATCCTTAAGTGGCCTTCAGGCCTTAATGATGAAAAAGGGCTGGATTTGAATTGGCCTTACTTGTGTCATAGAACTCGGGTTTCACTTGGTGTATGAACTCAGAATTGCTATAGGTGTTTTATTTGTTGTTATACATGTAAGGAAAATAGCCAAACTCTATATCTCAGTTTTTAATCTATCAAACGAACACATAATATCTGCAGTGATAAGTTGGATCAACAGGATTTATTTACAGTTCAAGAGAACTCATTCCTTTTGTTAATAAACTTACTGATTTTTACCTACTTTTATGATTGAGAGTTAAAAATCCAAGAACTTTGCACTTAACATTGTGTGAACATCTGAAGAAATAATAAATGCCTCCAGAAGCTTTTTGTTTTCCTCTCAGCAAAACAACGACAATAAATAATAGCTAATAAAATACATTCAACACTTGAACAACATAGGGGTTAGGGACACCAACCGTCTACACAGTCAAAAAGTTGCATGTAACTTTTGACTCCCCAAAAACTTAACTACTAATAGCTTACTGTTGATCAGAAGTTTTACTGATAATATAAACAGTTGATTAACACATGTTTTATATGTTATATGTATTATACTGTATTCTTACAATAAAGTAAGCTAGAGAAGAGAAAATGTCAAGAAAATCATAAAGAAGAGAAAATACTTTTACAGTACTATACTGTATCAAAAAAATCCACATATATGTGGATCCATGCAGTTCAATCTCGCATAGTTCAAGGGTCAACTGTATATATAGTGCCGAGTACATATTCTAGGCAATGTTTAGATATGGATATATGTTAATGTAATTGTCACAACAATTGTGTATGATAGATGCTATTACTGATCTTACAATTGAGATGTGGCAGAGACAGGATTTGAACTCAGGTAATCTGTGCTCTTAACCACTATTGCCTCTCAGGAAGGATTACTTGTATGAATATAAATTAATCTATTTATTATGTAACCTTAATGTGAATATTTTTTAATCATCTTGCCCTTCTTTGTTCTAAAGGCTTTATCAATTCCCATTTGACTTATAGTTAATTAAAAATTTAACCAAAACTGGGGCACCTGGGTGGCTCAGTTGGTTAAGCAACTGCCTTCGGCTCAGGTCATAATCCTGGAGTCCCGGGATCGAGTCCCGCATCAGGCTCCCTGCTCAGCGGGGAGTCTGCTTCTCCCTCTGACCCTCTTCCCTCTCATGCTCTCTATTTCTCATTCTCTCTCTCTCAAATAAATAAATAAAATCTTAAAAAAAAAATTTAACCAAAACTGAATCAAAGTAATTTTGAATTTATTTTCTATTTCCATATCACCTTCTTCTAACCAGGATGCTTCATTTCTAAGCCAGATGTGATTTCCTTATTGGAGCAAGGAAAAGAGCCCTGGAAAGTTGTGAGGAAAGGAAGGAGGCGATATCCAGGTGAGTGAGAGCCATTTGAGCAGGGGGAAGCCATCACAGAGGAAACCACCCAATTAGTTAGGGAAGAGGCACACTCTACTGATGGTTGTTTACAGAGTCCTCTTTAAAGGTCGAAGGCCTGGGGCACCTGGCTGGCTCAGCCAGTAGAGTGTTCAAATCTTGATCTTGGGTTTGTAAATTCAAGCCCCACATTGGACATAGAGATTATTTAAAAATAAAAACTTTTTTTTTAAAGATTTTATCTATTTGAGAGAGAGAGAGAGCGAGCACAAGTGGGGTGAGGGGCAGAGAGAGAAACAGACTCCCTGCTGAGCACGGAGCCCGAGGGGGGAGGGGGGCGGGGATCGATCCCAGGACTCTGGGATCATGACCTGAGCCAAAGGCAGACACTTAACTGACTGAGCCACCCAGGTGCCCTTAAAAATAAGATCTTAAAAAAAACTTAAAAATAAAGGTCCAAGGCCTGAAGAGAAAAGGTCTAAGACCCGAGGAGCAAATTAAGGTCTTAGTTAGGGATACTAATAGAACTATTTCTTTATCTCATTTACCACTCTTTTGTTGTTGTTGTTTCAAATTTTCCTCCCCTTTGAAGGGGGCATGGGTGGAGAGGTGCTCTCTTTGTTCCCTACTGACAACCACTCTCTGTATTTTTTGACTCAGCTGCTTTCTTTTGCATTTATAAATAGTAGATAAATTGACTGACTGACTTATGTACCTACCTCTAGGCTGGGCACAGTGCTAGACACTATCCATATAGTGGTAAACAAAACCAAAAAGTCTCTGTCCTCATGGAATTTACCTTGTAATAAGAGACACATAGTAACTGTAAATAAATAGCAAATATAATTTCAGCTAATAGAGTACTATGAAGTAAAGTAAAAAGAGTAAGGGAAGAGAAAATGGTGTGGGCTAAAAGGCTATTTTAGGTATGGTCTGAAAAACCTTTTTTGGGGAAATAAAAGCCTATAAAGAAAAATATGCTTGACACTGTAGTAATAAATGTTTTATCAGCAATCAAAGTTTCATATGAATTACTCTAGAAGATAGATCCTTAGATCACAGAGTATCATTCTTTGCTTTTTTTCTGCGTGTGTGTGTGTGTGTGTGTGTGTGTGTACCTTCATATCAGGAAGAAACATGAGTGTAATAGAGTATGGGGACAATGATCTCTTTGTTTAGCTTCTGCCTCTCTGCTGTTTTCATTTCTCTTTGAATGTCTTCTTAAAAAAAGATCCTAGGGGCACCTGAGTGGCTTTAGTCGGTTAAGCGTCTGACTCTTGATCTCAGCTCAGGTCTTGATCTCAGCTCAGGTCTTGATCTCAGCTCAGGTCTTGATCTCAGGGTGGTGAGTTCAAGCCCCAAGTTGGGCTCCATGCTGGGCATGAAGCCTACTTAAAAAAAATTCCTCAAAATTCTTTATATAGAGACATATGTTGTCATTTTGTATTTTGCTCTCTGTACATTCAGGTCTGGCTGAGGAGACCCATTTTAGGCTGAGTTCTTGTTTTGTAACAAGGCCATTTCAGTGCCCACACTGTCTATAACGTTATATCTTCTTAGTCACTGTCTACTACAGGAAGTAAAGACACGCTTTTTGTCCCAATCCTAACTTATTTTCTTTTTCACATTTAGATAATTAAATGACATTTACCATTGTTAATGCTGAAAAAACAATGAAATGCAGAGGTTCCAGATGAATAAGATAATATCAGTTTAATCAGGAAATATTTAGCCAAAATGACAACTGTTGACTCAAAGTTAGACATCTTAAACAAGATCATTTTTTTCTTTCATTTTCTTTTCTTCCTTTGTTTCTTTCTTCCTTTAAGTAACTTAGTGAAGTATATAACTTGCATACAGAAAAGTAGACAAATGAGGGAAGACTTTTTTGAGGAGAGATATGAAGGCTCAAGCCATGAAGAGCTCAAGCTCTCTAGGGCAAGAGCCTTCTGAGCCAATAGAAAAGGCCTAAGGAGGAAGTTAACTTTGCATGTTTGAGGAATAAAAAGAAGGCTCAGGTCATGGTCTCAGGGTCTTGAGATCAAGCCCGGCATCGCATTGCACTCCCTGTTCAGCGGGGAGTCTGCTTTTCTCCCTCAACCTCTCTCCCAGCTCTGTCTCTGTCTCTCTCTAAAATAAATAAATAGGGGCATGCTCAATCAGTTAAGTGTCTGCCTTCGGCTTGGGTTGTGGTCTTGGGGTCCTGGGATTGAGCCCTGCATCTGGGCTCCCTGCTGCTCCTTCCCTGCTTGTGCTCTCTCACTCTTGCTTTCTCTCTCTCTCTCTCAAATAAATAAATAAATAAATAAAATCTTAAAAAGAAATAAATCTTTAAAAAAATGTTGATTTATTTTCATAGATTTCCCCATATTGGATCACTCTAAAATTCTTTGAATAAACAATACCGGGTCAATGTGCTGTTTTATTAGATGCTTAGAATTTTTATATCAGTTTTCAGAAAATTGGTATGCAGTTTTTATTAGTGACCTTTATTTAGTACAATATTACTTTATGAAAATAGTTCGGAAGTCCTCCTTTTTCTTAGTTCTCAGTCTAAATAGAATTTGGATGGCCTGTTCTTTAAAGCTTCTTTTTTAGGAGAAGGAGATGGTAAGTCTGACCACATTCTCTATTTACTCTTTGGAAATTAATGTTTAAGCATTGTATCTCTTCTGTGGCCAGTTTTGGTAAATATATTTTCCTAGAAAATTACTCATTTTAGCTATGTTTTAAAATTTATGGGCACAGTAATCTTTTTTTCAGCTATCCTCTGTATTCATGGTTATTTTCACTTTGTCATTTCTTATTTGTGTGCTTTCTTGCTATTTTCCTTGTGTTAACTAATGCTTTATCTGTTTTGCTGATTTGTTTTTTAAAAGAAAGTTTTTGTTTTATGTATTAGTTTTTTTTTCTGTTTTCTAATTCTGCATTTATATCAATTAATTTCTTCTGCTTTGCTTCAGTTTATTTTTCTGATTTCTTTGATTTTTAATTGATTTTTCTCATGTTTATTGCTGTATTTAAGTTTTTAAATTTTCTTCTAAGCACTATGCTTATATTTTGTAGATACTAATTTAGTGTGAATTTTAAAATTATTATTACCATTGTTTTCTAAAAAACAAAAATACTGTTTTGGAATTTATTTCCCTATTGATCTAAAAGTTATTTAATATAGACTTCTAAAATTTCAAGTGGATTTAGTTTTGGGTTTTTAAAATTTTATTATTTCCAGCTTTAGTGGAAAATGTCTAGGGCAACTGGGTGGCTCAGTTGGTTAAGCAACTGCCAAGGTCATGATCCGGACTCCAGGATCGAATCCTGCATCAGGCTCCCTGCTCAGCAGGGAGTCTGCTTCTCCCTCTGACCCTCACCCCTCTCATGCTCGCTCTCTCTCAAATAAATAAAATCTCTAAAAAAAAAAAATTTTTTTTAAAAGTCTATATTATCTCAACCTTTTTATACAGACCATATAATAATTGAAAACAGCTTCCTTTTTCTCTCTCATATGTAACTCATTCAGCACTTAAATGTTTCTCTGGCTGTTTCTCCTATTGGTTTACCATCTTCTCTCTAAATCCAACATGACCTTTGTTAGCAGATTCTTCACACTCAAGTGACTGCAAGACCCCTTTGTCCCTATTAGTGAGTTCCTTACATATCGCATCTTTTTTTTTCTTTTCTTTTTTGCTAAGGATTTCATAAGAACTTCAGTAAAGTATAAACATGTTTTCCTGTATGGAAAATCACTGGCACACATTTCTAGGAAATATAGGAACGGTCTTGCCTCTAAAGGAACGGAAAGGAGACCTGAGCAAAGAGATGAGGGAACAAAACCAGATGAACATTATAAAATGGATGAGTAATAGAATTGAAGAGAGATTAATGAATAGAACTCCTCAGTACTTTTACTGTGATGTGGAGACAAAGGAAAAAGTAGCTCATAGCTATATGAAGATAGATAAGGGGTTTAAGCAATGAAAGGATGTATAAGGGTATATAACCACCATTTTCCATTTATATATTTAGCTGGACTAGCTTGGATGAATAAAGGGAATATTTAATCATTGTTGTAATATGTGAGAGATTAGAGACAGAAATATATTCAGAATAAGTATATAACCTTAAAAAAAAAGAATGAGGGCGCCTGGGTTGCTCAGTCGTTAAGCGTCTGCCTTCGGCTCAGGTCATGATCCCAGGGTGCTGGGATCGAGTCCCGCATTGGGCTCCCTCCTCGGGGGGGAGGCCTGCTTCTCCCTCTCCCACTCCCACTGCTTGTGTTCCTGCTCTCGCTATCTCTGTCTCTGTCAAATAAATAAACTCTTCAAAAGAAAAAAAGAATGAGTATAGAACCATGGGAATTCAGTGAGTGAAACTCATTTTGTGCTATGCATGTATTATTTATTTTTTAAAAATATTTTATTTATTGAGAGAGAGAGAGAGAGCGCACGACCGGGGGGGAGGGGCAGAGGGAGAAGGAGAAGCAGACTCCTCACTGAGCAGGGAGTCTGACATGGAGCTCGATCCCAGGACCCTGAGACCATGACCTAGTCCAAAGGCAGATGCTTAACCAACTGAGCCACCCAGGCGCCCCTGAATGTATTATTTAATGGAGAGTAAAGTAGAGATTGTTTCTGCCATTAAAGAAGTCTAGGGGTAAGGAAAGGAGAGCAACAAGTGGAAACATTTAAAAATATATAATTTCAACACAGACATATGTTGCTATGCAATACATATATAAGAACATAGGTTTAGATACTGATAGTAGTCAGCCTTAAAGGAAGTGACTTTTAACCTAAGACCTCAGGATGAGGGGCGCCTGGGTGGCTCAGTTGGTTAAGCATCTGCCTCCCGCTCAGGTCATGATCCCAGGGTCCTGGGATCAAGCCCCACATCAGGCTCCTTGCTCAGCGGGGAGCCTGCTTCTCCCTCTCCCTCTGCCTGCCGCTTCCCCTGGTTGTGCTCTCTGTCAAATAAATAAATAAAATCTTAAAAAAAAAAAACCCTCAGGATGAGAAGTAGCCAGCAGTGCAAAGAACCCAAGCAGAAGATTTGGGGAGATAGAGCAGACTGAGATGATGTGTTATAGGTAAGCAGAGGCCTTTTAACCATAGCAATTTTTATTTTAGTCTAAGAATAAAAAGAAATTATTGAAAAAAGTTAAGTATGAATTCTTAACCTTTCATCTCCATCAGAATTGCATGAAGATTGTTAAATACAGGACTGGCCAGGACTGTAGAATCTGATCCAGGTGGTTTGGGTGGTATCTAAACCTCAGTATTTAGGGGCATCTGGGTGGCTCAGTTGGTTGAGCATCCAACTCTTGGTTTAACTAAGGTCATGTTCTCAGGGTCATGGGATCGAGCCCTGGGTCAAGCTCTGTGCTCAGCGTGGAGTCTGCTTGGGATTCTCTCTCTCCCTCTCCCCCTGCTCGAGCATGCATGTATGGGGGGGTGTGTGTAGGTGTGTGTGTGGGTGTGCACGCCCACGCATGTGCATGTGTGTGCTCTCTCAAATAAATACATCTTTAAAAAATAAATAAACATCAATATTTAGAACAAGTTCTCTGTGATTCTACTCTACATCTCAATTTGAGACCCACTGCCTTAAAATGTTTACTAATCACCAGTCTCACTTTCTTAACACGAACTTTCATTTTTCTTGGTATTACCTTATCCTTTTTTTTTCAAACTGTATAACTGATTTTTAGAATTTCACTGAGTATTACTTTAGTTGTCTTTTATTTCTACTTTAGAAATTTTACTTCTTTTAAAAAAAGGAAACCATGTGTTTGTTTGCTCTCTTACTTTCTTTTAGATTTAGAGACCAGGTATGAGACCAAGAAGTTCTCTTCGGAAAATGACATTCACGAAATAAACTCACCCCAGTGGAAGATAATGGAAAGAATTAAAAACCATGGCCTTAAGGGCCTAATTTTAAAAAGTGATTGGGAGTCCAAAAGAAAATTTGAAGGACAGGAGGGATATTTCAGTCAAATGAAAACTGCATCTCAAAAAGTGTCCTCTTACCAAAAACGCACATCTCTAACTTCACCCCAGAGACTTCATTTTGTGGAGAAACCCTATGAATGTAAAGAATGTGGGAAAACCTTTAGAGTACGCCAACAGCTTACTTTCCATCATAGAATTCATACTGGTGAAAAACCCTATGAATGCAAGGAATGCGGAATGGCCTTTAGACAGACTGCACATCTTACTCGACATCAGAGACTTCATTCTGGTGAAAAGCTCTATGAATGTAAGGAATGTGGAGAATCTTTCATATGTGGCCCAGACCTCAGAGTACATCAGAAAATTCATATTGGTGAGAAGCCCTATGAATGTAAAGAATGTGGGAAGGCCTTCAGAGTGCGTGGACAACTTACTCTCCATCAGAGGATTCATACTGGTGAGAAACCCTATGTATGTACAGAATGTGGAAAGGCCTTTAGACAGTATGCACACCTTACTCGACATCAGAAGCTTAATATTGCTGACAAACTCTACGAATGTAAAGAATGTGGGAAGGCCTTTTTGTGTGGCTCTGGCCTTAGAGTACATCACAAACTTCATACTGGTGAGAAACCCTATGAATGTAAGGAATGTGGGAAGGCCTTTAGAGTGAGACAACAACTAACACTCCACCAGAGAATTCATACTGGTGAGAAACCCTATGAATGTAAGGAATGTGGAAAGACCTTTAGTCGTGGTTATCATCTTATTCTTCATCACAGAATTCACACTGGTGAGAAACCTTATGAATGTAAGGAGTGTTGGAAGGCCTTTAGTCGTTACTCACAACTTATTTCACACCAAAGTATCCATATTGGTGTTAAACCCTATGACTGCAAGGAATGTGGGAAGGCTTTTAGATTACTCTCACAACTTACACAACATCAGAGTATTCATGTTGGTGAGAAGCCCTATAAATGTAAGGAATGTGGGAAGGCCTTTAGATTGCGCCAAAAACTTACTCTCCATCAGAGTATTCATACTGGTGAAAAACCTTTTGAATGTAAGGAATGTAGGAAGGCTTTTAGACTTAATTCATCCCTTATTCAACACCTGAGGATTCATTCTGGTGAGAAACCCTATGAATGTAAAGAATGTAAGAAGGCCTTTAGACAACATTCACACCTTACCCATCATCTGAAAATTCATAATGTAAAAATATAAGATAGTTTTTCAGTCCTGTCTTGTAGAACACTCTATGACTGTAGTAATTAATCCCTTTTGCTTCCTTCATACAGGGAACTGACTTGGCATGAGAGGTTTTATATCATTAAAAGAGTATGTTAACTTAATGTATTCTACCATCACTTAAACCTGATAAACTTCACATTTATTCTAAAAATTAATCCTATCAGTGTAAAAATGTGGGAGACACATCATCTCTGTCCAGTCACCTTCCCACTTGTATTATGCTGGTAAGATGTTTAACTGCTCTGTGCTATAATTTTTTCATTTGTAAATGGTAATACTGTGGCAGAATAAAGATTGCTGTAAATTCTTTGACATTTCTCTCCCACCGTCAAGAGCTGCAATCTACATCCCTGATGGGCAGACTGTGACTGCTTTGACTAGTAGAAGTACTGCTGTGCCAGTTTCTGGACCCAGGCTTTACTGGTAGATTTTACTTCATTTCTTGGAATGCTGTCTTAAGCTTAGGCCCTGAATTTTGTTAAAAAGTCTGGCTGCTCTGCTGAAGAGACCACATGGGGAAGCCCTAAGACTACACAGAAAGGAAGAGCACCCTTCTTAGCCCAGTCTTCCACACATGCCTACCAAGACACCAGATATTTGAGTAAAATAGTGTTGGATCCTCCAGACCAGCCAGCAGCTGAATGCCAGACTGACTTCAGTTGATGCCATATAAAATAGACGAACCTACCAAATGAGCCCCTGCCCAAATTCCTAACCCATAAGATCATGAGATATAATAAAATGATTGTTTTAAGCAACTAAATTTTGTTATCATTAATACTACTCCTTTGAAAAGTCGTATGAAAGACTATGGGTACAACAAATAAAGAAATGCCTTCCACTAACACTCACCCTTATTGAACCTCAGATAACTTACTCTTTAAAACAGAAATTCTTTTTCAATTTGTTCATAAAAAAGCAGATATTCTGGGGCACCTGGGTGGCTCAGTCAGTTAAGTGTCTGCCTTCGGCTCAGGTTGTGATCCCAGGGACCTGTGATGGAGTCCGGCATTGGGCTCCCTGCTCCATGGGGAGCCTGCTTCTCTCTCTGCCTCTCATGAATAAATACAATCTTAAAAAAAAAACAAAACAGATATTCTATAATCTCCATTCTCTGGCCCCAGTCTAAATTTAATTTAAAATCAACAAAGAGTAATGTAAAAAGAAATTATTTGGAAATTAAAAATCACTTGTATTACAACTCTTGTGTTTTTAAAAATACATTGTAGCCTTTTTATGCTCAGACTGTCCTATTTTTGGCCAATGGGAATCTCCTCAAATTGGTTCCTATATCCTTTTGTCATGACCACTACAGCCTTTGATAGCTTCCTTTTTTCCCTGACCAAATACACTGGTCAGGTATGAAGCATATTAGGCACTTATTGATAAATAAAGGGGGAAAGTGGAGCATTTATTTTGTCTTTCCTTTATTACCTATATTTTAAGACAACCAAACGTTGAAAAACAGCTCTTTATTATTAGAGAAATCTAGCTAATAAAGGTCAAAGGAATGGCAATTTGAAAAATCACTTTCTATGAAATAATGGATCTTGGTGGTGATATTGATGGATGCAAAGATCATTAGGTGAAAAAGATTGATAGTAAGCTTTTAATGGAGCAGAATGACAGGACCCACTGATCTACATTAACATTTCAGTTACGTCAGCCAGACTGTGTGCATCTTGATGTTATGCAATGGCTAAATGTAGCATCATTTGTTAAGTGTTCTTGCCCCAAATGTTGACCCAGATGTATAACTTAGTCTCTAAATCTAATTACCAAGTTATAGGAAACTTGGGGAATAAAGGAACAAATTAATGACACAAGGAAACAAACAACCAAACACAGAATGTACAAAATTTCACGGAATAAATGGTCTTTTAACTAATACATGTTAAGACAAAATAAAAACAATGTTGCAAATTAAAAGACTTAAGAGACCTATCAATTAAATGCAGGGTGTGGAGTATCTCGGGATCCTTGTGTTAAAATGTACCCAGGATTTACTCTAATCAAATACGGTAGGATATGCAGACATGGAAATGACTGTCATGAGGAAGAAGTTTATACTCAAAGATCTCTAAAAATAGGAGGCGCTGCACGCCTGCAGAGCCACATGGGAAAGTACCTAGTTCTGTTGGGAGGCAGAAAGTGGGAGAGGGCAGAGTTTGGCACAGAGCCTTTACTGAAGTTTTCCCCAGGAATGGGTGACATTGGTAAGTACACTGAGAAAGTCTGGGATTGGATAGTTTTAATAATTTTGGCAGGCTGAGTTTAATAGAGATGGTCCCTAGTTGTCTGGTTACCTGGCCCTGGGGTGATTTGGGCAGGAGGAATATTGGCTTGGTTTGTGAGAGTTTGATAAAAGAAACACTTGGGAATTTGGATTGGTTGGTTTGCAAATCAAAGGCATGATCTCAGAAGAGTTGTTTGGGGCACCTGGATGGATCAGTCAGTTAAGCATGTGGCTCTTGATTTTGGCTCAGGTCATGATCTCAGGGTTGTGAGATTGAGCCCCTTGTCTGGCTCTGCACTGGGCATGGAGCCTGCTTAAGATTCTCTCCTTCTCCCTCTACCCCTCTCCCCCTGTCCCGACTTCCCCTCCCTTAAAAAAAAAAATTGTTTGTTGTCTAGGAATTTGCTAGGATCCTGGTAGTCTCTCCCGGATCGAGTCCCCAAATGCCAGAGCATAAGCTTACAGAAATAAGAAAATATAGTCAATACAATCCTGATTTGGACAAATGAAAAAATTTTTTAGATCGTTGTGAAAACATAAACCTAGAATAGATACTACATTATATTAAGCAATTGTTCATTTTTAGGCATGATGATGGCATGGGTGTGGCAGTGTAGATGTGGGTGTAAGTCCTCATACATTAGAGATCCATACTGAAGTATTCAAGGGTGAAATTACATCATGTCTATGATTTGCTTTAAAATACTTCAGAAAAAAAAGGGATGGAGGAACAGATGAAACAAGATTGGCAAATGTTGCTGGATTAAGTGTTGAAGCTGGATAATGGGTACATAGAGTTCACTGTGCTATTCTTACTACCTTTGCATGTATTTGAAAATTTCCACAATAAAGCTTAAGAGAAATCAAATCTGAAATTTTAGACCACTTAGTGATAAATGATAATGGGATGCCTACAAGTTAAAATTTGTGGGAAACCAAAGGTCTACCTGTTAGGAAATTAATAACCAGGGTGCCTGGGAGGCTCAGTCAGTTAAGCGTCTGCCTTGGGCTCAGGGTCCTGGGATAAAGCCTCAAATCAGGCTCCCTGCTCAGCAGGGTGTCTGCTTCCCCCTGTGCTCCCCCCACCCCCGCTCATGCTTGCATTTGCTTGTTCTCTCTGAAATAAATAAAATCTTAAAATTTGAGAAATGACCTTAATGCATTTAGAAAACTTGATTGAGGAATTACTGTTTGTCTTGTTTATCACTCTGTCCTCACACTTACAGTGCCTGTTGTGTAACAGGCAGTTGATTTTAAAAATTGGGGGAAAAAAAACACATTAGCTTGAGCCAGAAAATAATTTTTTAGCAAATTTTTTAAAAAACTAAGCTAAATACCAGGAAGAAATTCATACAATAAAAGTAGAAATTAATGAAATAGTTAATAAAACAGAGTTTATCCAAGGATGTTCTCTTTGAAAAGGCCGTTAGTATAGAATTGGCAGTAATGGAGGAAAAAAAGAGCTTTTTATGTGAGAAAGGTGAAATGGCCACATATCAAAGAGAATTAAAAATTTTAAAGATATATTTTACTATATACATATATTTCAATATGTATAAAAATATAGAGAATGAATTATCTAGAGAAACCTAAATCATCAAAGTTGACTCAAGATACTATACAAAACCTGAACAAATCTATAAGCAAAGGAAAATATTGTGGTTATGATTTTTTATAGTTTTGCAGGCACTAAAAAGTTTTAAAGAATAGATAGCCTCTAACAAAATTTTTTTAAAAGATTTTATTTATTTGAGAGAGAGAGCACAAATGTGGGTGAAGGGCAGAGGGAGAGGGAGAAGCAGACCCCCACTGAGCAGGGAGCCCGATGGGGGGCTCCACCCAAGGACCCCAGGATCATAACCTGAACTGAAGGCAGATACTTAACCGACTGAGCCACTTAGGCGTACCACCTCTAACAAACTTTTGCTAGGTCATTCTATAAGGTAAACATCCCAATAAAAGTAAATGAGGATAGGCCCTAGAAAGCAAAATCTGGACCAGTATCACTTAAGATACACACAAACATTCCAAATAAAGTTCAATAAATTGAACTCAACAGTCTACTAAAACAATTATAAAACATAAAACAATTTACCAGGAATACCCAGGGACCTGATTTGTTGTGATTTAATTGGTATCAGATTTTAGCTTGAGCAATGTAACCATGTTGGAAAAAATTCACCTCGATAATTATTGATTATTCACCTCAAAAGTTATTCACCTCAGTATGTTTTAGGTTTTTTTTTCTTATTCTCATTTATCTTAGCTTCATCAGCTTTAAAAAAGGAGTGAACAACAACAGATATGAGAAGTTGGCATTCAACAAAAAATTATTACCTTTGGGGTGCCTGGGTGGCTCAGTCAGTTAAGTCATTGCCTTTGGCTCTGGTCATGATCCCAGGGTCCTGGGATCGAGTCCCATATTGGGCTCTTTGTTCAGCAGGAGCCTGCTTCTCCCTCTCCCTCTGCCTGCTGCTCCCCTGCTTGTGCTCTCTCTGTCAAATAAATAAGTAAAATCTTTAAAAAAATTATTATCTTCCACAAAATAAAAATGAATATTATTACAAACCTCTGTAATGTCACTTTAGTCATACATTAAGACTTGTACTTCCAAATCCACTTTGCTCAGATTGGGCAGATGTCATTGAAATCACTCGTCTAGAATAATAGACCCATTCATGATTTCAAATTTTAAATTTGTAAACAGTACAATGTTTATATAAAAATGTAACACAAAAAAAAGTAGTATAATAAAATTAGTTTTCACTAATCAGTATGTTTCTCCTGCCTGGTATCATTTTCATGTGAACAGTGGTCTTCTGGAGACAGTACATTAACTCAAAATTTCTGGAAGTATGTTCCACAAGACATTAGTACTTTAAGATTTTTTTTTCTTATGAAATCTCCACACCCACTGTAGGGCTCGAACTCACAACCCTGAGATCAAGAGTCACATGCTCTACCAACTGAACCAGGCAGGTGCCCCAAAACACTAATACTTTAATGAAAATGGAAGAAAATAATTTTGTGGTCAAACAAGCATGGCAGCTCTGTATGCTATATTTCTGGCAGGGAAATTTCACATCAAGTGCCTAACAAGAGACTATCAAAAAATGTTTCATTTTATCTAACCCACTGTATCTCAGACTTTATAGAACTCCCTGTACTCTTTACCTACTGCAGATGTGATTCTACTTTGGAAGATACTGCCATAACCAGAAGGAGTGGCTTTAAGGATGGAAATGTCAGCGTTATGACAGGTGTATGGTTATCTGTATGGCAAAGAAAGCGATTTAAATTGTGTTATCCAGGGGCGCCTGAGTGGCTCAGTCTTTAAGTGTCTGCCTTAGGCTCAGGTCATGATCCCAGGGTCCTGGGATCCAGCCCTGCATCAGGCTCCCTGCTCAGTAGGAAGCCTGCTTCTCCCTCTCCCACTGCCCCTGCTTGTGTCTTCCCTCTCTCGCTGTCTCTCTGTCAAAAAATAAATAAAATCTTAAAAAAATAAATAATGTTATCCAGTCAGCTGCTTGCTTTTTCTTTAATTTAAAATGGTGCTTTTCAGGGTGCCTGAGTGGCTCAATTGGTTAAGCGGCTGCCTTTGGCTCAGGTCATGATCCCAGGACGCTGGAATTGAGCCCCACATCGGGTTCTTTGCTCAGCGGGGAGCCTGCTTCTCCCTCTCCATTTGCCTGCCACTCCCCCTACTTGTGCTTGCTCTCTCCTCTCTGTCAAATAAGTAAAATCTTAATAAATAATAAAATGGTGCTTTTCAATAGAAGAGAAACCCCCAGCCCTTAATTCTTTATTAGACTACATATAATTTCTTGCTGCAAAATATTGCATATCTGTGTTTCTTGCTATCCATAAACAAGAGTTTCTCTGAGGTATTTATCAAAAAGTGGGATTGCTTAGTCACAGATTATTCATTTTCAACCTCATTAGATAATTGTTGTAGAAGTGGAGAACATCATTGTGGCGCCAATTTCCAACTCCTTCAACCAATAAAGTGTTATTTCCTTATATTCCCACTTCTGGTATGTGCTTTATAGTGAGTTGAGCATCTTTGCACATCTGTTTATTGCTAAACGCTATAATTTACTAGTTCATGTCTTTGCCCATGTTCCTCTTTATTAACTTTCATATGAGAATTATGGGATTCTAGATAATAATCCTTTACCGAGTATTATAAATGATGGACTTAGCTTCCCCAGATTGTGGCTTTTACAGCTGTATTTATGGTGATACTGTCATATTAAAATAAGAAAAATTTTTTAAAGGAGACAATCATACCTTTCATTATTATCTAATAATCTTTTTAGTTTTTTACTAGACCCTTGGTTTTCTAGGCACTCAGTTATGTCAGCTGTATATGGATATAATTCTTTTTTCTGAATATTTATAGTGATTATTTTATTAATCATCTAATAGAAAGAATCTCCAGAATAAGATTTAGGATTAGTGGTGATAGCAGGCATCTAGTTGTTTTCACCTATTTAATGGAAACCACTTAGTGTAATGTTTGTTCTAGGTTTGAGGTAAACAGACTTTGTTGTGGCTCAATTGTTTCCTTTAGTCCCTAACTTTATTAGAAATGCCTGCTGAATATTATCAGATGCTACTTCACATCGATATAATGTTTTTCTCCTTCAATTTGTTAGTGTGATAAATAGTACTTTGGTCATTAAGGCATTATGGTATTAGTACAAGAATGAACAAGTAGACCAATGGAACAAAATAAACAGCCCTGAAATAGACTTACATATATGTGGTCATTCAATTTATGACAAAGTTTCCTCTGCAATATGGTTCCAACATAGCAGTCTTTTCAATAAATAGCACTGGGTCAGTTGCATATCCATATTGATAAAAAATTAATCTTGGCTCTTACCTCATACTACACACATATAAATTCCAGATGCATTAGTGATCTACTTATAAAAGGTAAAGCAAAGGCTTTAGAAGAAAACATAGAATATCTTTCTAGGCTTGAGATAGCAAAGGTTTCTTTTTTTTTTTTGAGAGTTATTTTTTATTTTTTGAGATTTTATTTATTTTGACAGACAGAGAGACAGCGAGAGAGGGAACACAAGCAGGGGGAGTGGGAGAGGAAGAAGGAGGCTTCCCGCTGAGCAGGGAGCCCGATGTGGGGCTCAATCCCAAGACCCCAGGATCATGACCTGAGCTGAAGGCAGACGCTTAATGACTGAGCCACCCAGACGCCCCAGATAGCAAAGATTTCTTAAACAGAACAAAAAAAGCACTAACCATTCAGACAAAAATTGTAAATTTTACTATAATGTTTTTTTATTTTTATTTTTTTAGGGAGGGAGAGAGAGCACATGCACACATGAGCGGGGGGCAGGGAGGGGGAGAGAGTCTTAAGCAGGCTCCACACCCAGCATGGAGTCCAATGCAGGGCTTGATCTTACAACTCTGAGATCATGACCTGAGCCAAAATCAAGATTCGGATGCTTAATCGACTGAGCCACCCAGGCGCCCCTAAATTTTACTGTATTAAAGAATCTATTTTCATCAAAAGACACCATTAAGAAAGTGCAAAGAAGCCACAGAGAGACTATATTTTATATTATATATAAATATAATACAGTATGTTAATATAAAATATATATAACATGTATATAAACAAAAATGTAAATTAATTATATTATATATATTAAATAAATATATGTATATTTGACCAAAGAGTCAACCAGAATATATAAAGAACCCCTACAGATCAATAAATGACAGCCAACCAAATAGGAAATGGGAAAGAAACTCAAACATTTCAAAAAAATGATATCCAAATGGCCAAAAAAGATAACCAAATTTGCTCAAGTACATTATTAAGAAAATGCAAAAATTAAAACTAGAATGTGGCGAGTATGCACCCACCAGAATAGCTAATGAAAAAAAATGTGTACAAAGTGCTTGTGTTTAATGCATCCCTGCAGTGTGCCATGGAATGCTCTAGCCTTTGACAATATGTTAGTGAATATTGAAGACAAGATCCCCAATCTCCAGGAAAATCTGGGAAACAGACAATCAGTGTGTCCCTAATTAAGAAAACTTCAGATTCTGATAAGGGCCCTGAAAAGATACTGGGAAGGAGAATTACCACAGGGGGACAATTCAGTTGGTCTTTTCATCTGAAGTATAGAGTGTCCATAGTGGGAGCAGTACAGGTTTTATGCAAGAATAACCAGGTTAACACTGAAAAAGAAAAGCTACAAAGGGGTCCTAGTCCTACCAGATATTTGGGGTGCCTGGGTGGCTCAGATGGTTAAGCGTCTGCCTTCAGCTCAGGTCATGGTCCCAGGGTCCTGGGATCGAGTCCCGCATCGGGCTCCCTGCTGCTTGGGAGCCTGCTTCTCCCTCTGCCTCTCTCTCTCTCTCTCTCTGTGTCTCTCATGAATAAATAAATAAAATCTTTAAAAAAAAAAGAAAAAATACTAAAAAGTCCCTATAATCAAAATGATGTGGTACTCCTGCATGAACAGACTAGTGGAATAGAACAGAAAGTCTATAAATAGATCCAAAAATATAGGAAATTTTAGTCCATGAAAGGATGGGGAAGTGACACTTCTCCAATATACCTTTCTGTATATTTTTTACTTTGGGGACCATGTTAATATTTTAGATATTTAGACAAATAAAGACCCTAAGTTGGAATATAAGCAGGAAAGGTATTTCCCCACACTACCAAGGAAAAAACCAAGCAACTGTTTTTAAAGTTCTACACCCAACATAGGTCTACACAATTTCAAAATTGTGACCTCAAATTCAAGAGTCACATGCTGTACCGACTGAGCCAGCTAGGTGCCCCTAACCTAAGCAACATTTGAAAGACAATTTGACCATACTCCCTCAAGCCAAAAGCAGGAAAAAAGAAAAATAAACAAATAATTAGCTAGCTAGTAGGACTGATTTACACAGTGATATAGATTAGCAATTCTGAAACTACTACTTCATATATTCTGGAATGAAGTAAAAAAGTATATTGTGGGAGTAAGCTAATATAATGGGAGCAAAGATTACCAGTGTTGGAGAAGGGAATTGCAATATGGAGAAAAGGAGGCTAGAATGAACCCTGTGGTGTTGAGTTGCAATTGGAGGTATCACTATAAAGTCATGATATTTGTATGTGTTTAAGTAATCTCTACACCCAATGTGGAGCTCAAACTCACCACCCTAAGATCAAGAGTCAGATACCCTACCAAATGAGCCAGCCACGCACCCCCATGATATTTTTAAATAGCTAAGTATAGAAATACATACAGGTGGGGCGCCTGGGTGGCTCAGTCGTTAAGCGTCTGCCTTCGGCTCAGGTCATGATCCCGGAGTCCTGGGATCGAGCCCCGCATCGGGCTCCTTGCTCAGCGGGAAGCCTGCTTCTCCCTCTCCCACTCCCGCTGCTTGTGTTCCTGCTCTCGCTATCTCTCTCTGTGAAATAAATAAATAAAATCTTTAAAAAAAAAAAGAAATACATACAGGTGTGTGTGTGTGTGTGTGTGTATTTTCTAGCAGAGAAGACAAAGAAGAAATTACATCCCAGTACCAATAAGAATATCCAGCATCCTTGGATAAATAGCATATACAAATGCTGAGCAAAGAAAATACAAGATGGGTTTGGAACATTTTTGGGGGGCGGAAAGTAGGCAAGTGCTTAAAAGTGATTAAAATATGTGAAAAGATCACAGTGGCAGTCTGAAGGAGTTCCCACTAGCCAAATATGGGACAATCTGAGTATTAAAATATGTATGGGGCGCCTGGGTGGCTCAGTCAGTTAAGCAACTGCCTTTGGCTCAGGTCATGATCCTGGAGTCCCGGGATCGAGTCCCGCATCGGGCTCCCTGCTCAGCGGGGAGTCTGCTTCTCCCTCTGACCCTCCCCCCTCTCATGCTCTCTATCTCATTCTCTCTCTCAAATAAATAAATAAATCTTTAAAAAAAATAAAACAAAATATGTATGACAGGAACAGTTTAAGTAAAACCATTTAATAACCCAGTGATTAAGAATCCATGAGGGGCGCCTGGGTGGCTCAGTCATTAAGCGTCTGCCTTCGTCTCAGGTCGTGATCCTAGGGTCCTGGTCGAGCCCCATGTCAGGCTCCCTGCTCCGCAGGAAGCCTGCTTCTCCCTCTCCTGCTCCCCCTGCTTGTGTTCCCTCTCTCGCTGTGTCTCTCTCTGTCAAAAAAGTAAATAAAATCTTTAAAAAAAATAATAGGAATCCATGAAACATGCTTTATAGTAGAATGCCAATTTATTAATGTGGAAGGACTGGTGGAATTAGAAAATCACCATTAGGACGCCTGGATGGCTCCATTGGTTAAGCGTCTGCCTTCAGCTCAGGTCATGATCTCAGGGTCCTGGGATCCAGGCCCACATCGGGCTCCCTGCTTGGCGGGGAGCCTGCTTCTCACTCTCCCTGTGCCTGCTGCTCCCCCTGCTTGTGCTCTCTCTCTTTCTATCCAATAAATAAATAAAATCTTTTTTTTTAAGATTTTATTTATTTATTCAACAGAGAAAGACACAGCGAGAGAGGGAACACAAGCAGGGGGAGTGGGAGAGGGAGAAGCAGGCTTCCCGCTGAGGAAGGAGCCCGATGTGGGACTCGATCCCAGGACCCTGGGACCATGGCCTGAGCTGAAGGCAGATGCTTAACGACTGAGCCACCCAGGCGCCCCTAAATAAATAAAATCTTAAAAAAAAGAAAAAGAAAATCACCATTAATCCACCATCATAGTAATAATTGATCTGGTAAGAATCATCAACAAATGCTAAAACGAGCAGGTGAAAGTCTGATGAGAAACAAATGTTGATATCATCTTAAAATATCTCTCCACAAATATCTATTAATTTCACAAGGAAAAATAGTAACATTACAGGGAAGAAACCTGGCAGACACTACCTTATCCAGCTGATCAAAATTTTGTTCCATAATCCGTATAGGACAGGGCGCCTGGGTGGCTCAGTCAGTTAAGCGTCTGCCTTCAAGCTCAGGTCATGATCCCAGGGTCCTGGGATTGAGTCCTGCATCGTGCTCCCTGCTCAGTGGGGAGCCTGCTTCTCCCTCTCCCTCTTCTCTCCCCACCCTCATCATGCTCCCTCTCTCTCTTTTTTAAAATCTTATTTTATTTATTTATTTTTTTAAAGATTTTATTTATTTGACAGAGAGAGAGACAGTGAGCAAGGGAACACAAGCAGGGGGGATGGGATGGGAGAGGGAGAAGCAGGCTTCCCACGGAGCAGGGAGCCCGATGCGGGGCTCGATCCCAGGGATCACGACCTGAGCCGAAGACAGATGCCCAACGACTGAGCTACCCAGGCGCCCCTTAAAATCTTATTTTTAAAAAAAGAACGTTTAAAAAATATCGGTATGGGACAAAATGATCTCCTGTACCTCAGTTTTGTTAAATAACAAAAATTCAACTAAGTATCAAATTGGCCTTCTTCAACAATTCACTGATGGGGCAGGATCCCATCTAGCAATAGAAAGGAACTCCTATGAGCTTTAGAAAAGGAAAGGTTTTTAAAGACAGAAAGGGGGTGGAAAAAAAGTTATCAGCAAAGTATGCATTGTTTCAGGTAAGGCCGCCTTCTAAGGGGAATGGAAGGGGCCGAAGAGCAGATTATGTCACTGGAGCTGACAGGTAATTCCACACTGACTGGTTAAAGGTTACATTCCTGGGAGCTAAAACTGCAGTTAGGTTAGGCATTAAGTCTTGGTTTGCTGACGTGGGTTTTAGCACAAATGACTCCATTTTTGGTCGGCTGTCTCCTTTTTGACAGGTTATAATGCACTAAGAAGAACACAGCAACTCCTGTTCTATTCCTGCCAAATGGCATAATCAGAATCTAATCATAAGGAAATCACAGAAAAATGCAAATTCCGCAATATTGTACAGAACAACTGGCCTTTTCTGTTCAAGAAAGTCAAGATCAAGAAAGACAAAGTTTGAGGAATTGTTTCAGATGAGAGGAGACTAAAGAGACAGGACAATTAAATGTAATGGATGATCCTGGACCAGAAAAAAAATTTCTATAAAAGCCTTATTGGAACAATTGTGAAATATGAATAAGGTTTATAGATCTAACAAAAGTATTTTATCAGTCTAATTTTCCAATTTTGATCATTGTCCTGTGATTACAAAAGAGAATATATATATTGAAACACTTAGGGGTAAAGGAGCCTACGTGTGCAACTGATTTTTCTGAATGACAACTGTTCAGAAAAAGAAATCATAAAACAAATGTAGTAAATGTTAGCAATTGCAGAACCTACATGAAGGGTGGGAATTCTTTGTGGCATTCTTGCAACTTTCCGTAAGGATGAAATTATTTCAAAATAAAAATTTTTACTAACAAAGAGAATGTGTTTGCATTCTGCCCCTTCCTTTACTTACTCTATGATGTTGTGCAAACTACTTCACCTCTCTGTGCCTCTGTGTCTGTCACATGAGAATCAAAACAGCACACAAATGGGGTTGTTATGAGGAATAATTAATACACATAACATTCTTAAAACTAGCCTGGCAAATAGAGCTAAAGTTTAGCTTTTTACAAGTCTTATGTGAAAATGTGTCTTTTTTCAACTTCAAGAAAACTTCTCTCTTTGTCTTTTTTTTTCCTTCAAATTCCCTCTTCTTCATTTTTATTGGTTTCTCCTTCTAGAATTTCTATCAGACAGACAGTAGAATTTCTGGAGCTGCCTTTTACATGTCATTTTCTCTCATGTTTTCTATTTCTTTTCTTTTGAATAGAGTTCTGGGAGCAACTCTGAGCTTGATTTTTTTAAAAAAGATTTTATTTATTAATTTATTTGAGAAAGGAGAGAGAGCACAAGTAGCAGGAAAGGCAGAGGGAGAAGCAGACTCCCTGCTGAGCAGAGAACCCCCAACTCAGGGTGGCTCAGTCGCAGGACTCTAGGATCACAACCTGAGCCAAAGGCAGATAGATGCTTAACTGACTGAGCCACCCAGGCACCCCAGCTTGATTTTTTTCTATCCTCTCTGCCACTGTCTCCATTTTCTTAGGAAGGAAAAAGAATGCATAAAATCGGATTAAGCTTTTAGAATAAAAAAGCCCAGTCTGCTCTTTTGGAGATTAACCTGGTTTTACGCATATGTTTTGTTTTTTAATATTTCAGGGAGTAGGGAAACTGAGGTATGGTGGGAGATTTAGAGGCTTGAGTTTTAAAGGCTTTGTTCCAAATTCCTGAGGTCCAGCCACTTTCTGCTATTGGGATCCTTGAAATACTCTTGGTGTCATTATAATAAATCTAACTTTTCACTTGTTCTTAATTAAAATTAAGATTTACAATTAAATTACAATTAAAGATTTAAAATTAAAATGAATGATTAAATGAATTCCTTTATAGCCTCAGACTTTGTTTTAAACAATCTTTTTCTTTTAGAATGGTTTTAGATTTACAGAAGAGTTACAAAAATAGTTCAGAGTTTCCAAATAATGAGCACCCAGTTTCCCTTTTTCTTAACATCTTACATTACTATGGTACATTTATCACAACTAATGAATCAATATTGATACATGATTAACTAAAGCCCCATACTCCGGTCAATTTTCTTTAGTTTTTACCTAATGTCCTTCTTCTGTTCCAGAATCCCATCCAGGATACATACATTTAGTCATCCTGTCTCCTTATGCTCCTCAAGATTGTGACAGTTTCTCTGAGTGTCCTTGTTTTTGATGTCCATGACAGTCTTGAGAAGTACTGACATTTTATAGAATGTCACTAAAGTTGGGATTGTTTAATGTTTTCCTCCTAGTTAGACTGGGGGTTTGAATTTTTGGGGGGAAAGATCACAACTACCGTTCTCAAAACATCATATCAAAGTTATGCTATCAACATAACTTATCACTGATGATGTTAGCCTTAAACACCTAGCTGAGGAAGTGTTTGCCAAGTTTCTCCACTGTAAATTTACTTTTTCCCCTTCCCGTACTTTACTCTATGGAAGGAAGTCACTATGTACAGCCCGCACTTAATGTGTGGGAAGTAATGCTCCAACTACCTGTTGAGGGGTAATCTACAAATTATCTAGAATTCTTCTATAGGGGAGATTTATCTATTCTCTCATCTATTTTTTTTTCTCATTTTCTAAAAAAGTAATTTCTATGCCTCCTGTGGGGCTCGATTTCACAACCCTGAGATCAAGGTTGCTCTACTGACTGAGCCAGCCAGGCACCCCAACTCCCATCTATTTATTTATTCAAACATTTATTGGGTATTCATGGGTATTTATTTTATACTATACTATTTTTTTTCTCAAATTGTTCCAGCTTTGGCTATTGCAAGCTCTTTCAGTTGGCTCCTGTAGCCCTTTGACAAAGTTCCATCATTTTATTTTTAAGTACTTCCTTTATTTGCTGGTACTACAAGATATTCCAGGCTTATCTTGTATAGTCTCTGCCCAGTCCTAGAATCAGCCATTTCTCCAAGAGCTTTTATTCCTTCCATTTTAGAATGGTAATAGAAGTCAAGGTCTGGGCACAGAGATTGCTCATTTTCCCTGGGATGTCATTGCTTCCAGGCCCTCTCAGCAGACAAAACTAAAGAATATATTTGTATATACTAACCCAAGTATATACACATATCTATAATTATATATGTGTGTGTTGTTAAAAAACAAAATTCAACTGAGTAACTCTGAAGGCCTATTGGTTTTATTCCATGATTCCTGAAGCTGGCAGCATCCCATCTAGCAAGTAGAAAGGAGCTCTAGGGAGCTACAGGAAATAGGAAGGTTTTAAGGCAGAAATGGGGTGGGACAAGGAAATTAAAAGAGCGGATAAGGGAAAGATGGTGGTGGAACAGGAGGACCCTAGGCTCACAAATACAACTACATAACTATCATATCATCCTAAATACCCCAGAAATCGATCTGAAGACTGGCAGAAAAAACTCCACAACTAAAGGCAGAGAAGAGGCCACACTGAAGAAGGAAGTATGGAGACACAGCTTGGAAGAGAAACAGATCGTGGCCACGGCAGCAAGGGATCCATGGTTGCAGAGAAGGGTGAGAGACAGACTAACACACAAGGGAATGCAAAGGAAAAATGAATCCCCACAGCAATTGGTTTGGAAAGTGAGGGGGCCCAAATTTCTTTTTCTTTTTTTTTTTTTTTTAAGATTTTATTTATTTATTTGACAGAGACACAGCGAGAGAGGGAACACAAGCAGGGGGAGTGGCGGAGGGAGAAGCAGGCTTCCCGCCGAGCAGGGAGCCCAATGTGGGACTCGATCCCAGGACCTGAGCTGAAGGCAGACGCTTAATGACTGAGTCACCCAGGCGCCCCGAGAGGGCCCAAATTTCATGAGTTCTTGCAACCAGTGAGGCTTAATGCCTGGAGTTTTAAAGATAAGCATGCTTGGCTCTAGGAGAGCTTGGAGGGCATTGGGGCTGTTCTTGGGGAAAAGGTAAGGCATACAGCCCACAGACACAGAGCATGGAAACAGCAATCTGAAGAGCTCCTGGGGTACCCGGTGGGGAGGTTACTTGTTCATCTTGGAGCATCCCAGAGAGGCAGTGTTCATAGAGAGCTCTCTGGGAAGAAAGGAACTGTCAGGCATCATTTCCCTCAGCCATCACTCAGCATAAGCACAGGGCCACCTAAGGAAACCACCCAGGCACCCATACTTACTACCTAACTGCTTACACCAAACCCTGCCTCCCTGCACCCTTCCCAGTCACTGTCCTCAGTCCCAGTTTGGCATGCCCCCTTCTCCAGAAGACTGGCTTAATACCATGTCTCTTGACCTGGGAGTTTTGTGAGGCCTCATTTCCCATGACGGCAGTGACAGGTCTCATTTCACAAGCAGACCAGAGCACACCTAGTTAAAATGAACCACATTCAGGGCACCTGGGTGGCTCAGTCAGTTAAGCGTCTGCCTTCGGCTCGGGTCATAATCCCAGGGTCCTGGGATCGAGCCCCTGCATCGGGCTCCCTGCTCATTGGGGAGTCTGCTTCTCCCTCTCCCTCTGCCTGCCACTCTCCCTGCTTGTGCTCACTCTCTCTCTGTCAAATAAATAAATAAAATCTTTTAAAAATAAAAATAAAAATAAAAAAATAAAATGCACCACATTCAGGTCAGGGACCAAACACTGCCCACAACAGGCAAAGAGAGTCTCTGCAGATGATTGAGCTGAAGGATAAAGTGGCTAAGACACAACAGTGGAGTGCATACAGCACACATTGGAGACACTCCCAGAAGTACCAGGTCCAGATGGACAGGGGACACTACATGGAAAGGGAATATAGTACCTCCTCTTCATGAAGCCATTGCCCTCAAGAACAAGAGATGTAGTAGAACTTTCTAACACACAGAAACAGGTACAGAGACTTAGACAAAATGAGGAGACACAGGAATTTGTCCCAAATAAAAAATAGGACAACGCCATTTTTTTATTGTGAAACAGATATAAGTAATATGCCTGATGGAAAATTTAAAGCGATGATCATAAGGATACTTATAGGACTTGACAAGAGTGGAGGACACTCCCTCAAATAAATAAATAAAATCTTTTAAAAAAACAAATAAAAGTAGCAAGACAGAAGAAGACAGTTACATACAAAGGAAACCCCATAAGGCTATCAGCAGATTTTCCAAGCCAGATAGGAGTGGCATGATATATTCAAAGTGCTGAATGGGAAAAATCTGCAGCCAAGAATACTCTATCCACCAAGGTTATCATTCAGAAGAGAAGGAGAGATCAAGAGTTTCCCAGACAAGCAAAACTAAAAGAATTCATGACCACTAAACCAGCCCTGCAAGAAATATTAAAAGGGACTCTTTGAGTAGAAAGGAGAAACCAAAAATGACAGTATGAAGGTAGGAAACACAAAAGCGGTAAAAATGAGTATTTCTGTGAAAAATCAGGCAAGGAACTCACAAAACAAAAAGATGTAAAATATGACATCATATACCTAAAACATGCAGAGAAGAGGAGTAAAGAATGGCTTCAAACTTAAATGACCATCAACTTAATATAGACTGCTAAATGTAGAAGATGTTATATACAAACCTAATGGTAACCACACACACACGCACAAAAAAAAAAACCCCAGCAAACCACAAAAGAAAGACAAGAAAGGATCAGAGAAAAATCTTCAGAAACAACCACAAAACAAGTAATAAAATGGCAATAAATACATTTCTATCAGTAATTACTAGGAATGTAAATGGACTAAATGTTCCAGTCAAAAGACATAGGGTGACAAAATGGATAAAAAAAAATAAAGACCCATCCATATGCTGCCTGCAAGAGACTCATTTTAGACCTAAAGACACTTGCAGATTGAAAGTGAGGGGATGGGAAAATATTTATTATGCAAATGGATGTCAAAAGGAATCTGGAGTGATAATACTTATAATGGGCAAAATACACTTTTTAAAAAGAGTTTTTATTTATTTATTTGAGAGAGAGATTGCAAATGAGAGAACACAAGAAGGGGGAACAGCAGAGGGAGAGGGAGCCCCCATGCAGGGCTTGATCCCAGGACTCTGGGATCATGACCTGAACTGAAGGCAGATGCTCACTTAACCAACTGAGCCACCCAGGAGGCCCAACAAAATACACTTTAAAACAAAGACTATAACAAGAGTAAGAACACTGTATAATAATAAAGAGGAACTTCAACAAGAAGATATAACAATTGTAAATATTTATGCACCCAACATGGGAGCAGTCAAACATAAAACAGTTAATAACAAACATAAAGGAACTAATTGACAATAAATACAATAATAGTAGGGGACTTTAACACCCCACTTACATCAATGGACAGATCATCTATGCAGAAAGTCAACAAGTTAACAATGGCTTAGAGTGACACAGTGGACCAAATGGATTTAACAGATATATTCAGAATATTCTATCCTAAAACAACAGAATACACATTCTTTTCAAGTGCACATGGAACGTTCTTCAAAATAGATCACATATTAGGCCAAAAAACAAACCTCAAAAAATTCAAAAGGATCAGAGTCATACCATGCATCTTTTCTGACCACAATGTTATGAAACTAGAAGTCAACCAAAAGAAAAAACCTGGAAAGACCACAAATACATGAAGGTCAAATAAATGCTACTAAACAGTTGATGGGTTAATCAGGAAATAAAAGAAGAAATAAAAAAAGTACATGGAAACAAATGAAAATAAAAACACAATGGTTCAAAACCTTTGGAATGCAGCAAAAGCAATTTCTAAGAGGGAAGTTTATTGCAATTAAGGCCTACCTCAAGAAGCAAGAAAAATCTCAAATACCTCAAAAACCCTACACCTAAAGGAGCTGGAAAAAGAGTAACAAACAAAACCTAAAACCAGCAGAAGGAAGGAAATAATAAAGAGTAGAGCAGGAATAAATGATACAGAAACTAAAAACACAATAGAATAGATGAAGCCAAGAGCTGGTTCTTTGAAAATATCAATAAAATAGATAAACCTCTAGCCAGACTTAGCAAGGAAAAAAAAAGGACCCCAATAAATAAAATTACAGATGAGAGAGTAGAAACAACCAACACTACAGAAATACAAATAATTATAATAGGATATTATGAAAAAGTGGGGCCCCTGGGTGGCTCAGTCAGTTGAGTGTCTGCCTTCAGCTCGGGTCATGATCCCAGGGTCCAGGGATGGAGCCCCGCATCAGGCTCCTTGCTCAGCAGGGAGCCTGCTTCTCCCTCTGCCTGCCACTCCCCCTACTTGTGCTCTCCTTCTCTGTCAGATAAATAAAATCTTTTAAAAATTATAAAAACCTGAATATTATTAAAAACTATATGCCAACAAATTGGACAACCTAGAAGAAATGGATAAATTCCTAGAAACATATAACCTACCAAAACTGAAGCAGGAAGAAATAGAAAATTTGAACAGATTGATTACCAGCAATGAAACTGAATCAGTAATCAAAAAACTCCCAACAAACAAAAGTCCAGGACCAGATGGCTTCATAGGCAAATTTTCCAAACATTTAAAGAAGATTTAATACCTATTTTTCTCAAAATATTCCAAAAACTAGAAAAGGAAGGAAAACTTCCAAATTCATTCTATGAGGCCAGCATTACCCTGATACCAAAACCAGATAAAGACACCATAAAAAAAGAGAACTATCGGCCAATATCTTTGATGAACATAGATGCAAAAACCATCAACAAAATACTAGCAAACCAAATACAACAATACGTTAAAAAAATCGTTCACCATGATCAAGTGGGATTTATTCCTGGGTTGCAAGGGTGGTTCAATATTTACAAATGAATCAACATCACACCAATAAGAGGAAGGATAAGAATCAAATGTTGAATAGATGCAGAAAAAGCATGTGACAAAGTACAACATTCATTCATTTAAAAAACACTCAACAAAGTAGGTTTAAAAGGAACATACCTCAACATAATAAATGCCATATATGAGAAACCCACAGCTAACATCAACTTCAACGGGAAAAAACTGAGAGCCTTTCCCCTAACTAAGGTCAGAAACAAGATAAGGTTGTCCACTCTCACCACTTTTATTCAACATAGTACTGTAAGTCCTAGCCACAGCAATCTAGAAAACAACAACAAAAAAGGTATCCAAGTCAGTAAGGAAGAAGTACAACTTTCAGTATTTGCAGATGATGTGATACTATATAAAGAAAACCCAAAAGACTCTACCCAAAAACTGCTAGAACTGATCAATGAATTCAGTAACGTGGCAGAATACAAAATGAATCTACAGAAATCTGTTGCATTCCATACACCAATGAAGACACGGAAAGAGAAATTAAAAAAAAAACATTTAAAATTACACCAAAAATAATAAGATACCTAGGAATAAACCTAACCAAAGAGGTAAAAGACCTGTTCTCTGAAAACTATAAAATACTGATGAAAGAAATTGAAGATGACACAAGGAAATGGAAAAACATTCTATGTTCATAGATTGGAAGAACAATCTACACAGTTCATGCAATCCCTACCAAAATACCAACAGCATTTTTCACCGAGCTAGAACAAACATGCCTAAAATTTGTATAGAACCACAAAAGAACCCGAATAGCCAAATCAATCTTGAAAAGGAAAGCATATCTGGAGGCATCACAATTCCGGACTTCAAGTTATATTATAAAACTGTTTGGGGGCGCCTGGGTGGCTCAGATGGTTGAGCGTCTGCCTTCGGCTCAGGTCATGATCCCAGGGTCCTGGGATCGAGTCCCGCGTTGGGCTCCCTGCTCCTTGGGAGGCTGCTTCTCCCTCTGCCTCTCTCTCTCTCTCTGTCTCTCATGAATAAATAAATAAAATCTTTAAAAAAAAAAAACTGTTTGGGAAGACACAGGTGGCTGGAATTTATGGGGTAGGATCAAGAGAATAGTTCTCTGCAAAGAAGAGTCCCAGAACTGCGCATAGGAATTTTCTTAAAATTTTAATACTAAGTTGTGCATGTGCAGGGAGACTCCACATAGCCTAGCAGAGAACAACTGTTGGAGAGCTGTGAGCTGAACAGTGATTTTAGAAGTTACAAAGTACTGGGAAACAGGAAATTCAAAACACGCAGAGTGGATAAACACTTCTGAAAACCCTGGTAGTTGGCTAATACCCTAGAAAGTACACATTTTAAGTGTAGGGCTAAGTTAGACCTAAAGCAAAGGCTACTCTAAATCTACCAGAAGCTTCAAAGTAGGCCTTGAAAGGATCAAACTGATTTGCCAGAAAATTAACTGGCTGCTATAAAAAAATCAATATTCTTGAAAGTAAGATAACAAAATCCAAATTCTCAACAACATAGTATCCATGATGTACAGTATACAATAAAAAATGACTAGGCATTCAAAAAAGCTGGAAAATGTGATCCATAAGCAGGAAAAAAAGCAATCAATAGAAATAGAACTTGAGATTACCCAGATACCGGAATTAGAAGGTAGTATAAATATGTTTATTAACTACATCCAAAACTAATGATGTGATGTATGGTGATTAACATAACAATAAAAAATTTAAAAAATGTTTATTAACTTAATGGAAAATATGGTCATAATGAATAAATGGACAATGATGAGAGACAAACTCTCTAGAGGCCTGATACACAAAGGAAGCCATTTAAGATTTCTTTCTAAGTCAGCATGACTATATATAAACTTTGTTCAAACCAAAAGTCTGATTTATGGTCAGCCACATTTGCATTGTACATCTGCTTTGTGAATGAGTAGCCTAAAGAAGAACCATCTTCTCCTTGAGATATTTATTGATCCATGCTCCTAATCCCTGCATTCCTTGACATTTAAAATTTGTGATTCCTGCCTATATGCTAATTATAATCTTTTGAGCTTTTACAAGATGTAAAAAATTATATATTCCTGTAAAAACTGTTCTTTCTCTGGAGCACTTTCTTTCCTGTGAAGAGCATGTTTCCTGGGCAGCTGTCCTAACTTGGGCTCAAATAAAACTCTCTTTCTTAGAGATTCTAAAAGGTTTGTTCATTTTGCATCAACAATAGGAACCTCCCCAGAAAAACAGAATGTATAAAATAGAACTGAAAATGGAAGCTTTATGGAGCACCTGAGTGGCTCAGTCGGTTAAGCAGCTGGCTCTTGGTTTCAGCTCAGGTCATGATCTCAGGGTCCTGGGATAATGCCCTGTGTGGGCTCCCCACTCAGTGGGGAGTCTGCTTATCCATCTCCCTCTGCCCCTCCTCCTGCTTACGCGCTCTCTCTCTTAAATAAATAAATCTTAAAAGAAAATGGAAGTTTTCCAACTGAAAAAACTGAGATGAAAATTTCAGTGAATGTGCATAGGAACAGATGGGAGGCATCGGAAGAAACAGTCAGTAATCACCATGATAGATCAATAATGATCCAAACTGAAGTACAAAAAGGAAAAAGATTGAAAAAACTAAACAGAGGTACTTATGGAACAAGACTTATAAGTAAAGTTCTAGAATGAGAGGATTAACAGAATGTGGTAGGACAAAAACTATGACCAAAACTACCAAAATTCAACAAATAGAAAATCTTATAATCAGAGAAAAACAATACATAAAATATTGGGGAACAAAAATATGAATAATGCTGACTTAATTAGAAATAGTAGTAGCCAAAAGACCATGGAATAACATCTTTAAAGAGCTAAGGAGGGCGCCTGGGTGGCTCAGTCGTTAAGCGTCTGCCCTTCGGCTCAGGTCATGATCCCAGGGTCCTGGGATCGAGTCCCACATTGGGCTCCTTCCTCAGCAGGAAGCCTGCTTCTTCCTCTCCCACTCCCCCTGCTTGTGTTTCCTCTCTCGCTATGTCTCTCTCTGTCAAATAAATAAAAAATCTTAAAAAAAAAAGAGCTAAGGAAAAGTATGTCAACTTAGAATTCTATTTCTAGAGAAAATATGCTTTTAAAATGAAGATGAAATAAAGATCTAGTCAGATAATTTAAATTTAGATTATAACTAGCAGAACTGCAGTTTAGAAAATAGTAAAGGAAATTCTTCAGGTTGAAGAGAATTGACTTTAGATGAAAATACAGTACCAACAGGAAGGAAGGAAGAACATCAGTTATGGTCAATATAAAATAAATACATAAAGTATGTTTTCTTCTCTAAATGTTATTAATATATATGACTGTTTAAAGCAAAATAATGCAACACTGTGTAATGGGGTTTATAATGTATGTAGCTGGAAAAATCATGACAACAGTAGGACAAAGAATAAGAAGTGTAAATGAAATGATAATGTTTACAAGGTTCTTATATTTTACCTGGAGTAGTACAATATTAATTCTAAGTAAACTATGTTTAATAAGGATGCATATTTTAATCCCTACACCAACCTCTAACAAGATGCAGGAAGGTATAGCGTCCCTTCCTGGGGGCGCCTGAGTGGCTCAGTCGTTAAGTGTCTGCCTTTGGCTCAGGTCATGATCCCAGGGTCCTGGGATCAAGCCCCGCATGGGGCTCCCTGCTCCGCGGGAAGCCTGCTTCTCCCTCTCCCACTCCCTTTGCTTGTGTTCACTCTTTCACTGTGTCTCTCTCTGTCAAATAAATAAATAAAATCTTAAAAAAATAAAAAATAAAATTAATGAAATTAATTTAAAAAAAAAGATGCAGGAAGGTAAAGAGCCAACAGAAAAATTCAAATATATCAGAAAAGATTGATCAATTCCCCCCAAAAAAGACAGGATAGTTAATTAAAAATGTGGCAAATAGAAATCAACCAAATAGTAAATACAAATCCAACCAAAATATTAATTACATAAATATAAATGGACTAAATATTTCAATGAAAAGCCAGAGACTGTCACACTGGATAAAAAATGTGAAACCCAAATTACATGAAATCGGGGTGCCTGGGTGGCTCAGTCGTTAAGCATCTGCCTTTGGCTCTGGTCATGATCCCAGGGGAGCCCCGCATCGCATCGGGCTCCCTGCTCAGCGGGAGGCCTGTTTCTCCCTCTCCCACTCCCCTTGCTTGTGTTCCCTCTCCCGCTACTTCTCTCTGTCAAATAAATAAATAAATAACCTTTTTAAAAAAATTACATGAGATCTACCAGAAACGTATTTTAAATATAAAATCACAGGTAGATTCAAGGGAAAAAAAATGGAAAAAGATATACCAGCCAAGCAGTAAACATAAGAAAACTAGGCTGACTATACTAATACTAGACAAAATAGACATTAAGACGAGACATAGTAAAACGTTTCATAATAGAAGGGTCAATTCACTGGGAAGACACAATCATAAATGTGAAGATACTATATAGTTGAGCCTCAAAATACATGAAGCAAAAACTGAACCAACTCAAGGGAGAAATAGACAAATCCAGAATTATAGTTTTCATGTATCTCCTACTTCATATATATTCTATTTGCAAAATAAGATTGGCCTCAACATTTTTTATGATTTCTAAAGTTTTGTATTCTTTTCTTAAGTTTTATATTCTTGAGAGAAGAACAACTTCTTCTATCAATTAACTGTTGTATCAAAACATTTGAGATGGGGAGGATGCTGCAGTGGTGGATAAATCCTGCGGGATTAACCTATTCCTTTCCTAATGAACCCAGGACATGACAAATTCAATGATTACTCCCTTGAGAAAGACTTCCGAAGATATCTTCCAATGTTCACTTTTCAAACCTCTTCATCAGGAAGACAAAAACATAAGTACTTAACAGAGCTTGAAAATACTTGAAGCAAAACCTGATGGAACTAAAGGGAAAACAGAAATAGACACACTTCTCTCATACCTCTGATTACTAGATTTTAAAAAATCAGTAAGGATAAAGGACATCTGAATGACAATTCATTAGTCCCCCCTTATCCTCAGAGGACACATTTCAAGACCCTCAGGGGATGCCTGGAAGGGCAGATGAACCCCCTATTGTTTTTCTTTCCAAACATACATGCCTATAATAAAATTTAATTTATAAATTAGGCACAGTAAGAGGTTAACAGAAATAATAATGAAATAGAACAATTATAACAATATGCTGTATAATATAACAAAAGTTATGTGAATGTGTTCTCTTTCTCAAAATATCTTACTTATTGGGCCGTACTCACCCTTCTTTTGTGACGTGAGGTGATAAAATGCCTAATAATGCAAGGAAGTGAGGTGACTGATGTACACATTTGTAACACAGCATTAGGCTACTATTAACCTTCTCACCAAACGAGGAGGGGATGGCAGTAGGGATGGTAACTAAAACTGAGGAAAGAGAAATGGCTGATAACGGGGTGGCGGGGCAAATTTATCTATCACCTTAACGTAACAGAATTTACAGAACAATTTGTTCAGAACTGCAAGAAGGAGGAAAAAAAAAAAACGAGAAGTGGAAGGAAGGGAAGGAGGGAGAGCGAGGAAGCGCGAGCGATCTTTCTGTGTCGTCCGCTCCCCGTTCTACTACGGTTTGGGGATATTTTTATTGAGTACTTGATGTATATCCACATTCTACTTGGGCATATATACTGAGCACCTGCTGTGTGCCTAGTACGTATATTATGTGTTTGCTGGAGTCAAGACTTCTTTCTAAGACCTACCAGGGATTCTTCAGGAACAAACACGACGCCAAGCTCCCAGAACGCGTTTCCTTCTGCCGGGGGCAGCCTTGAAGTCCCTCCCCTGGTAGCCCACCCTGAAACCCCAAGGGCCTCCCAGAGGGCTCCTCAGCTCCAGCTAGCACCCGCGCTTGCGCACTCCGCGCAGGAATTTGGGGGCGGGGGCGGGCCCTACCTACCGAAGACTACATTTCCCACAGGCCTCTGCTCCTAGTTTCCTTCCGGCTTTCTTGCTGGTGTCGGCCCGGAGAGGTGAGTTGGTCGCGTGTATTGAGGAAATGGGCGCGGGGGTGGCGCGGGGGCGGCGCGGGCCTCTGTGTGAACCGGGTTGCACTGACTGTGGAATTTGTGACGCTGACTGGGCATCGGGTGCCCTGAGGCGTCCTTTCCTTTTCCGCTTAAGGGCTGCACATATCCCTCGGCCCAGAATGGCTCCGAGTTAGATGTATGAACCCCGGAGTGAAGGCCCCCAACAAAAAGACGCAGTCCTGAGAACAGCTCTCAGAACCACAGCTTAATCAGAGCTCCCTCGTAAGGAAACTACCATGACTTCGGAGACAGATTCCAGACTTGGCCTTTGTACTCGGCCTTTCTCTGATACCGGGAAGGCTGAGCTTTACCCCGGACTCCCTCTTAGTTCCATCGGGTTATGTGCGTGGTGGATGGTGGGAGCAAGTGTGATAGCGGGGGTGTGTTCTGAGTTAGCTAGGCGGGGCTGAGTGCCAAGAAAGGCTCAGTGCCTAAAGATTCCCGTCTCTTTTCCCCAATCCTGCTGATCTTTAGGAAGGAGAAAGGGGGAGATAAGCATTTGTATGTCTATATCTTCTTTGTTCCGCGAAATGTAACTTTTATTTTTCTGGACATGGAAACATTTGCATCTGGAAAAGAATGCTGAAAATCAGTGCGGACTGAGGAGAAAAAAGCCCTTGCTTTAATCACGCTGGGAGAGAAGAGACAGAGAAAGCCAGCTGCAAAATTTATAGAAAGTATTATTTCATGCAATTGTGAAATGCTCTAACAACTCCCTCTTTGAAAGATTACAGCTGTTTTACCAGTGATGCTCCAGACTCGCTTTGCCATTTTTTATTTTATTACTGGAGATACCCAATTGCTAAACTACCCTCCCTTCAAGATAACCCTTAATCTCCAGTTAATCCCTGCCCTTCCTAGTCTCATCTCAGAAACCGCAACCATTCCGGAATTGTTCCCTGCTTCCCATACATCCTTCAAAATCCTTCAGTTGGAACTCAGCCCTTTACAAAAGAGCTTTTCTTCTCTTCCATTGCATTCCATCCCTTCCTGTGGAATTTCCTCCTTCTGTTGAGTCAATAAATGTGATTTTGTTGGACTATACAGGCTTGTTCCAGGTAGTCTTTAGCTGGTTAGGCTTTAACTCGGGAAATACCCCGTCCATAGACCTGGTGCTTTGCTCTTCTTTCCCAGTGAATGATACGGGTGATGAGGTTACTTCCTGCCTCCTCTCCAGTGGGTATTCCCATGAACATTTGGCAATCATTTAATTCCGTCTGTGAGCTGTTTCTTTCTAATCATTTAAATGGTTTGCAAATAAACCTCCTGAAGGGGGGAGGCCAACTGCAGAGCTTTATTTTAGGCTTTGATTTGTTGAGAGGATTACAGTTTAGTTGGAATCATATGGTAGGTGTCTTTGATCTTCACCACTGCCCTGAATTCAGAAGCAGGCAAAGGTAGGAGATAGTTTGGTGACAGGGTTTTCTGCTTTTGAGGTTTTTAAGGAGTTGAAATGTAACAGGGTTTTTAATGGGGAGGGCTGTGTTAACAAGGGAAGGGAATGGAAGATGTTAGTAGAAATTTGAGAAATGGTTTGAAGTTTTTGACAGCATGAGTGGTCAGGCCATATTATTTATGTGTTCTTATGAGAGACAGTTTAGTTATGGAGCTAAATTACCAGTGTTCTGGTCCTGAAACTACCCCGTTAGAGCTGGGTGAAATTGGGGTAATTTATTTCATCTCTCTGCCATAGTTCCTTCATCTGTGAGAGGATAATGATAGAAACTGCTGTATAGGATTGCTATGAATAGATGAATTAATATATATAAAGCCCTCAGATAATGCTTGACACATAATAAGTGCTCAGTAGATTTAATTGTTACTATTATGTTATAATTCATCTTTTTTTCTCATCACCCAGATCCAAAAATTGTGAGGATTTCCCCGCATTGGCTTCATCCATCCATGAACCCCCTTTTGTAAATTGTTGTTAATCAGGAGGAATTACTTATCAATGTGAAGTTTGAAATTTATTAGCTAGTGTTATAAGAGAGCAAGGCTGAGAAGCTCAGATTTTTATGGAAGAAGAGCAGAAGAGAATTTTCTTTAATCATTCTGGGAAAAAGTATGTAGTATTCTTCATCTTCAGTGATATAACTGACTTTTATTTAATGTTTATTTGCTACTCGAAGTGCTTTATTATATGTGATGTCTTATTTAATCTTCATAACGACCTTTTGAGATAGAATCTATAATTATCACCTTTTTTTATGGGAGGTGACTAAGGCTGAAAAGTTAAGTAACATGTCCAAGATCACAGTTAATAACTAGCAGAGCAGAGATTTGTATTCTGAAAGTGTCACACCAGAGCCTGTATTAGTAATTATAACAGTATACCAAGTCTCATCATTGTATATGCCTAAAAAAAAAATTCTTCCTGCCTTACTCAGTAACCTATCATGATGAAAGGAAGAGATACTAATCTTATGGTAGCAAGCACTATCAAGTTATGTCCAGCTTATACTGAAGCTATGGGGTCTGAAGGTAATGGATCTCATACAGTAAGATTTATGTCTCACAGGTTTTTGTGTGGGTGTGTTTTTTTAAATTTTATTTTAATTCCAGTATCGTTAACGATGTCTCACAGTTTTTATTTTAATGATGTTTTATGCAAAGTCAAATTAGTAGGACAAGGAGATCCAGTAGCCCTTGGAGGCTTCATAACGCATCTTAGCCCAAAACATCAGCTCAGAAATAAAATAAACTTATTCTCAGGGAAGATGTGAAAGGAAGCAGCCGTGAGACTGCTGTCGTTACTTAAGAGGCCTCAGTCAGGGATGTTTTACCATTCATTTCTAGATAGCACTCCAACATACATGGACAAATTCAATCATAGACTTGGTTCATGAATTAGAAGATGAAGTAAATAAAAAAGAAAAAAAAAGTCACTTGGGGCACCTGGGTGGCTCAGTCAGTTAAGCGTCTGCCTTTGGCTCAGGTCATGATCCCAGGCTCCTGGGATCGAGCCCTGCATCGGGCTCCCTGCTCCGCTGGAAGCCTGCTTCTCCCACTCCCACTCCCCCTGCTTGTGTTCCCTCTCTCACTGTCTCTCTCTCTGTCAAATAAATAAATAAAATCTTAAAAAAAGAAAGAAAGAAAAGTCACTCAGGAGAAAAGAACAGTTGTTCTTAGAGTATCCTGGGCTTTTTCCTCAGTTCAACAGAAGACTTAAAGAAAACCTTGAAATGGGGAAATTTTTGCCTTATTTGGCATAGTTGTGCGTGTTAGGTTCACACTGTGTTTAATATGGTGGTGAGTGTTGCTGGCTGTTCCTGTAAACATTTTAACAGGTCCTTCTAGGCATATATGTGATTTTTTTTTCTGTCACAAGAATTTAATGCCACACATGTTGGGATTGATTTAATTTTTTTAAGTAGGCTACACACCTATTGTGGAGCCCAACTAGGGGTTCAAACTCACGACCCTGAGATCAGGACCTGAGCTAAGATCAAGAGTCCGACGCTAACCAACTAAGCCACCCAGGTGCTCCATGGGATTTTTTTTTTTAAACACACTGGCTTCACCCATTTCATCAAAATTAGGGCAACATCATCACTTTTTAATATGTGCCTGGTTTTCAGTGATATAGATGCACTACTGTTTAATCATCCAGTTAGATTCTTTTCAGCTTTTATTCATTGTAAACCATACCTGTCAGCATACCTCTGCCAATATCTTTATATACATGTGCAAATAGTTTCTTTAGTCTTAGAAGTGGAGTTCCGGGGGCGCCTGGGTGGCTCAGTCGTTAGGCGTCTGCCTTCGGCTCAGGTCATGATCCCAGGGTCCTGGGATCGAGCCCTGCATCGGGCTCCCTGCTCGGTGGGGATCCTGCTTCTCCTTCTCCCACTCCCCTGCATGTGTTCCCTCTCTCGCTGTGTCTCTCCCTGTAAAATAAATAAATAAAATCTTAAAAAAAAAAAAAGAAGTGGAGTTCCGGGACCTGGTTCATAGGGTTTACAGGGTTATAACATTTAAATGCTTCTTCACATAGTTCTAAATTTGGTCCAACACAGTGCCCATTTCCTCCTGACCTTGCTAATCTGGGACATCATCAGTCTTTTAGACCTCCCAGTCCTGTCACTGTAAGAGTATACATCTCGTTAATTAGTAGTGATGCTTAGTATCTTTTGAAAGTATTTTTTTTTTTTTTTAATGAATTACCCTTGCTCAGGTTCCTCTCAGTGCAGTAGAAATCTAGTCTTCAGAGGCAAAAACCAAAGTTGAAAGATGACTTTTTAGTTAGAGAAATGTGAACTCGGAACAAAGCTTTGCCGCTTAATCACTGTGAATTTGGGCAAATGATTTCACCCCTGAGCATTGGTTTCCTGATCCACAGAGAGATAAGAAGAAATACATAGCAGAGCGGTGCTGAGGGTCATGGGGTGATGTACCTAAAGCACCCATCACATAACAGTTCTCCATGAATGTTGTTGACTAAGTGCAGTGGTCATGGTATGAGGGGTGGTGCAAAGGATGTCATGGTGTGAGAGGTCCTGATTGGGAAACAGGGTAGTGAATTGTTTGGGCTGGGGAAAGGCCAGTGGCAGCAGCTGCCAGGCTCAGTCTGTGTGGTTTTCAGGCTTTGTATTTAGGAAGTTCAGGCAGGATCCTGGGAGCTCAAGAGGCTGTATGTGGGTGGTATGGCCCTTTCTCAGCCCTGAAAAGTACTGGAGGGAGGAGGAGTCCAACGTCAGGACCAGATCTAGATTGCCAGATGGGGAGTCCTCCGAAGTATTCAGGCTTCTATACCAAACCCATCATTGTTCAGCTGGATCTTCTCAGGGCTTGGATTTCTTCAGACTTCTTATTGTCTCCTCTAGTTGTTGTGAGTATGGGTCAGGGTGGCTATAGTGGTGGAAAATATTTAGGAAGTGGGAAGGGAAAAGGAAAAAGCTCATTTACATAAGTCATTTTGGGATCTCCGAGTTACATTTGATTTCATGGCCTCTTTTTTTTCTTCCAGATCTGGCTTATCAGGGCTCTGCAATTCTCCAAAAGAGAAATCTTAAAAAGGACTGACCAGTTCTTGTATTTCGAAACCATGGCCCATGTAAGTTGATGTTCTTTTCTCCTTTTTGAAATATTGTTGATCTCTAGGTCATGTGTACATACTCAGTCCTTATCCTGAAACTTCTTATTTAACAGAACTCTGCCCAAGAACTTGCTTTAGTTACTTTCAGTCTTGTGAAGGTTGGGGACAAATAGCCCAGTGTCCTTTCTACGTGCCCTTCCCTCTTCTCCACTAATGTGGACCATCTCTTAGCTCCAAAATCTTCTGTCAAGAGCCATCAGGGAGCAAAAGTGAAATACCTTGAGAAAAATGTAGGCATTCTCTGTAGAATATCCCCTTGTTAACATTTTCCAATAGAACAGCTTTTGATTTTAAGATTTAAACTTCAGAGAAAGTATATTTCTCTGAATACAGTGATTTTTAGTCTGGTTTTTATGTAGGAAAAATTTGTGTCCCCAGTACACAATTTGACATCTTTTCAAAGTTTTTGAGCTTTTTATTGACATGTAACATGCATAGAGAAAAGTGCACAAGTCCTAAGTGTGTAGCTGAATGAATTTTCATAAATTGAGCATATCTGTGCCATCAGCACTCAGGTCAAGAAAGAGAATATTGCTAGTACCTCAGATGCCCCCCTTTCAGTCACTCCCTGCCCACCCAGCCCAGATATAACCACTATCCTGACTTTTTTTTTTTAAGATTTTATTTTATTTATTAGAGAGAGAGAGAGCTCATGAGTAGGGGGAAGGAAAGGAGGGAGAAGCAGACTCCTCGCTGAGCAGGGAAGCCCAATGCAGGGCTCGATCCCACAGGACCCCAGGATCATGACCTGAGTCGAAAGTAGCTGCTTAACTGACTAAGCCACCCAGGCGCCCCCACTATCCTGACTTCTAACATTACAAATGAATTTGGCCTATTTTTAGAACTTTATATAAGTGAAATTGTATAGTTCAGTACAACCTTTTTTAACAAAAAATAATGTGCAAGAGATTCTTGTTATATTTCACATATAATTGCTAGACTATCAGAACCATCTATAGATGTTTTGAGATGCATGCAAGTATCATTAAAGAGATGTGTGTATCTGGTGCTGCTGGTGAGAATGGAGGGTATCAGAGCATCATACTGCGTGTGAGTCATAACTGAGTGTTAGGTTCTTGTTGAAGTGCATTTTCATAGTGCACGTAACATGTAGTTCTTGTGTAGTATAGAATGAGTTTCCAAAAAGTTGGAGAAGTATTGAAGAAATTTGTGGGGAAAGACACAAAGCAAGTGAGAAAAGTGAATTCAGTAAAAGAGACAATGAAAATACTAAAGCTAAAGATACGTGTGCAATAACTAACCCATGTAATTCTATACTGGAGGGAGCTGTGAGGCTATTTGGAAGCTTGGAATTGATGTATAATGCAGTGGAGTTCTTTGCTTTAAAATGATGGGAAAATAGGTACCTGTTTAATAATGTAGTGTTAGAATGTCTGATATTCAGGAATGGGTTATTGATATTAAGTGGGAGATTCTTGTTTTGAAAACTTTCCTTGAAGATTTGTGGTTTGATGAAAGAGAGAATTTGGTCCTGCTTGACTGCCTAGAGGGAAAACTCCAGACTTCTTCACAGATGTGTTTTCCAAGTACATAAGATGAGATTTAGTGTTGGCTGGTGTCAGTCTCTGTATGTGTTGATATCTTATGGTATGTATGTAAGGCTTTTGGGATGGGGTGGATTCGTTAGGGATGTAATTGGGGCCTTAAATTTTAAGGCCTAAAATTTCATATGCTGACTTGATATCTTAACAGGGCTCCAAAGTCCTAATCATGAGTTTCCCTGCTTTTGCCAAATAAGTTCTCCATCCAGCAGAAAAGACTCCCACCTGGCTAGCTTTCCTATCAGGCAGATGACCTAAACCCCTCCTGGTCCTCACTCTAAAGGGTTCTACCTCCCTGCTGGCCCAAAGAATTATTCAAACAAACCAGTCACATCCTCCTGTGGGAATCAGGGACACCTTACCCTCTTTTTACTACAAAGCCTGCCTCCCACAGACCCTGCTTGTTCACTCCATTCCTGAGTGCAACCTCTGTGTGGCCCTGCATGACGTGTGGTGTTCTCCTCCCCTGGGCTGTGAGTATACATGTCTAATAAATGCTGTCAATCTCATCTGTCCGGTGTCAAGAATTGAGCCACCTCATTAATATTTAGGGCAGGGGATCTCTCCCTCACAAGTGGGGTGATTAGGAGGTAATCAGAATGGAACTGCAAAGAGAGAGCTCAAGAATCATCTCCAGCAAACCCTGAGAGAAGAATACCAGGAGCAAAGTCCATTGTGTAATTTTATGGGATGTATGGGTTTAAAGCAAGGTTTCTCAACCTTGGGACTATTAATATTTTGAGCCAAAGAATCTTTCATTGTGGGGGCTTGTCCTCTGCATTGCTGGATATCTAACAGTATCCCTGGCCTTTACCAATTAGATGCCTGTAACACATTCCTTCCCCCCTAGTGGTGACAATCAAAATTGTCTCCAGACATGGCCAGATGTCTTCTGGGGAGTGAAATCACTCCTTATTGAAAACCACTGGTCCAGAGTGACGTCATCATGGTTCAGTATCCTCTAACTCAGGAATGAGGAAGGGTGTTCAGTGAGGGATGACGGATGATAAAGACTAAGAAGGTCATCCAGATGTGTAAGTAATAGATAATGTAGGCTGTGAGAGCTGAGGAAGATTTTTGAAATTGAACTGAATTAAAATATCTAAATCAAAAAGAAAAAGACTGAATCTGATATATTCAAAATGTGGACTACCATGTAGCAATTTCTTTAAAGTTGACTAAAGAAGTGGTCCTTATAGGGAAAATGTTTGTAAGAAAATCTGACTTTATGATGAACTTGAGTCTATTTTCTTAGAAGAGATAGTGTAGTACATTTGGGAGAAGTTTTTATCAGTATTTTTTCACGATCATTAAAGGGAAAAGAAGGTGGAAGACGTTTCCCATGAATTTGTTGTGGAGACACAGAGCTTGTAGAAGTCTTGTGTTTAGGGTTTCATTTAATTGGGATTTTTTTTTTGCTTATTTTATTCATTTCCACATATTTTGGGGTAAAAAGTTAATCTTACCTGCAGCCACAGGACTATTCAAGACATGCAGAACTCTCCTTCAGTGATACTAATTTTCTTACCGTCCCCGACACATAAGCCCTACCCCATTTGCTTGTTATGTGAACCCTTCTCTCCATTGCAGTCCTCAATCTCCTCCCTTTTCATTTAAAAAAATATTTCATTTATTTTCACAGGTAATACATGAGTCTTATTTTTTCAGGGTTCAGTGACATTCAGGGACGTGGCCATAGACTTCTCACAGGAAGAATGGGAATTCCTGGACTCAGCTCAGAGGGACTTATATAGGGATGTGATGTGGGAGAATTATAGCAATTTCATCTCACTAGGTAAGGCTATTTATCCCAAACTCTGTTGGATTTCTCTACTGTCAATTTTAGGAAAATGTTTTGAGAAACTAGATACATTTTTTTCTCTCTGTTCCAAAGGAATGGTTTTAGCTTTGTAAGGTTGGAAATAGGCTCCTCTATTTAATATTTCATCACTTTCATCCGGCTCTGCCCTTCACATTTTTCTTCAGGCTCTGTAATTTACTTGTTTCATTGGTATCCAAGGGCTGGGCTTGAATTCTGGGTTGCTTACAACAGAAGCATTGTCCAAGAAATCAGATTTTACATTATATTTGAGCCCAGAATTGATACAAATCCTTAATACTCCTTTCTAATCCACCTGCAAGGAGAGTACCTAAACACAGGGGTTTTGAGTCTCTCTAAAAATCAGGGGAGCCTATAGAACTTACAAAGTATGAGATGGATCCACAAAGTCCATTTAAAACTCAAGTAAACACATTCTGTTTCCTCTAACAGACATATTCAGTTCTTCCTGCTCTGTGGTTGAAATTTAAAAACTAAGAACTTTGCATTTAACATTGAATAAATAATCCTAGAAAGGATCAGAAGTAGTCTTGGGAAGACACTCTCCTGTCAGCAAATTGATAACAATAAAAATAGCCAATACACACACATATGTGTGTGTGTGTATGTATGTTTGTGTATATATAACTTTATATATTTGTACTTAGATACTATCCAGACCATTATGCGTTATTAATTCTCACAACTCTATCAGAAATATACTATGATTATCCTTATTTCAGATGAGAAAACTTAGGCATAGAAGGTTAATAGTTGGCTGAGGTAACACAACAACAAAGGCAGGATTTAAACTCAGGCAGTCTGGATCCAGACTCTGTGTTCTCAACCACTACACAAGACTGCCTCTCAACAGAGCTAGTATGAGTTTAAATTATATTCAGGCCTGTTCTTAACCATCTGTTCCTTGTGCTCCTAAAGTTACCCTCATATGAGTGCTCTTCAACTCCCTTGCATTTCTTTGCTGTTAGGCTTTATAAAGTACCATTTTGATCTGTAGTTAATTACAAACTTAACCAAATTTGAACCTGACTTTTAGACTTATAATTTCATGTCACATTATCTTTTAAGGAGAACCTTCCATTTCTAAACCAGATGTGATTACCTTATTGGATGAAGGGAAAGAGCCCTGGATGGTTGTGAGGGAAGGGACCAGAAGACACTACTCTGGTGAGTGAGGGCTGAGCAGGATGGGGAATTAATTACTGCAGATAATTAGCCAAGCCTGTTAGCCTTGAGATGTTGTTGGAAATCTCTCCTCAGAATTTTGGACGCCAAAGGAACTTCTTATTGACCTTGATTACAACTGTTTTTCTCCTTTCTCATATTTTTCTCCTACTTCAAAGAGAGGAGCTGTTCTCAGTAGAAGAAAAAAAGATGACAAATAAACATAAGAACTGAAATCAACAAGATAGAAAAAGTAGAGAAAATTAATAAAGCCAAAATTTGATTCCTTGAAAAGATCAACAAAGTTGGTAAACACTAGCTTGACTCATCAAGAAAAAAAAAGACAACAATTGCAAATACTAGGAATGAAAGAGTAACTGGGTTATCACTTAACACCCTGTAGGCATTAAAAGAATAGTGAGAGAATACCATAAGTAATTTTATGCCAATAAATTGGACATCTTAAATGAAATGGAAAAACTCCTTGAAAAACACAATTACCAGAACTGATACAAGATTAGGGCGCCTGGGTGGCTCAGTCGTTAAGCGTCTGCCTTCGGCTCAGGTCATGATCTCAGGGTCCTGGGATCGAGTCCCACATCGGGCTCCTTGCTCTGCAGGAAGCCTGCTTCTCCCTCTCCCACTCCCCCTGCTTGTGTTCCTGCTCTCGCTGTCTCTCTCTCTGTCAAATAAATAAAAAAAAAATAAAAAAAAGAACTGATACAAGATTAAAAAAAAAATGAGTAACCTTATATCTATCAAAATAATTGAATTCATTATCAGAAATCTTTCCACAAAGAAAACACCAGGTTCAGATGGCTTCACTGGTGAATTCTACTAAATATTTAAGGAAGAACTAGCAGCAGTATTACACAATTTCCTTCAGAAAAGGAAAGAACAGCTCCCAAATCATTTTCCGAAAATAGTGTAACTCGTATATTGTGTCCTGACGAATTACTACAGGGGAAAAAAATTACAGGCTCATTGTCCTTCATGAACATAGATGTAAAATCCTTGAGAAAATATTAGTAAATTAAATCCAGCAATAAAAATGATGATCAAGTAGGGTTTATCCCAGGAATGCAAGCTTGGCTTAACCGTCAAAAATTAATTAGTGTGAAAAAAATTAATCCATGTCATTCACCATATTAACAGGAATGAGAGAAACCATGTGATTGTGTCCATAGATGTAGAAATAGCATATGACAAAATTCAGCATCCATGCATGATAAAAATTTTCAGGAAACCAGAAATTGAAGAGAACTTCCTCAAAAAATACTACTTAAAGAAAAACACTACATCATAAACTTCATCGTACTTGATTGAAGAATTTTCCCCCTAAGATTGGGAACGAGGCAAAAGTGCCCACTTTTCCCATATCTATTTAACATGTATTGAAGGTCCTAGCATTGCAATATGGCAAGGAAAATAAGAGACATAAAATCGAAAAGGAAGAAGTTAAACTCTGTTTGGAGATGGCATGATTGTGTAGATAGAAAATCCTAAGGAATCAAAACAGCAACTACTCAAAGTAATAAATGAAGATCACAGTAAAATCACAGGATACAAAGTTAATATATAAAAATCAGTTGTGTTTTTATATACTAGAAGTGAAAAAAATAAGGAATTTAAAGTAAATTAAGTCAATTAAGAAAATTGAAAGCAAATTAAGTTAATTTGCATTAGTGTCGAAAACCAAAAATACTAAGGAATAAATTTAACAAAACATGCAAGACCTCCACACAAAAAAATCATAGAACATTGCTAAGAGAAATTAAAGACCTAAATAAGTGGAAAGAGACTGTTTTGGGGATGGGAAGACTCATTATTGTTAAAATGTCAATTTTATAGTTTTAACAAGCTGATTCCAAAATTGATATGGAAAACCAATGGTCTTAGCATTTCTAAGATAATCTTGGAAAAGGAAGAATATATTATAGGACTTAGACTACATGACTTCAAGATACTTCAAGATTCATTATAACTACAGTAATCAGGGGCGCCTGGGTGGCTCAGTTGGTTAAGCATCTGCTTTTGGCTTGGGTCATGATCCCAGGGTCCTGGGATCGAGCCCCACATCAGGCTCCCCCTGCTCTGTGGGGAATCTGCTTCTCTCCCTCTGCCTGCAGCTCCCCTGCTTGTGCTCTCTCTGTCAAATAAATAAAATCTTTTAAAGAACTACAGTAATCAGTGGGCGCCTGTGTGGCTCAGTATGTTGAGTGTCCAACTCTTAGCTTCAGCTCAGGTTGTGAGGGCGAGCCCTGCATCAGGCTCCAGACTCAGTGAGGAGTCTGAGATTCTCTCCCTTCGTCCCCCGCTGACATTATCTCTCTATCTCTCTCAAATTAATAAATCTTAAATAAAACTACAGTAATCAAGACATTGCGTATTGGATAAGGATCAACAGACAGAACAGAACAAAGACCTTAGAGGTAGAACTCACACTTAAAAGATCATTTATTTTTTGACAAAGGCACCAAAACATTCCAATGGGGAAGGGAAAGTTTTTTCAACAAATGGTGCTGGGTAACTGGGAAAAAAATCCTGACCCCCTACCTGCTCCCCAAATTAAGATGTATTTTAGACCTAAATATAAAAACTAAACATAAAAAATATAAAAAGCCAAATATAAAAGCTAAACTTGAAAAATAAAAAAATTTAAAATTCAATACAAATTTTATATAAAAAACATGAAAGCTAGGGATGCCTGACTGGTTCAGTCAGAGGAGCATGCACCTCTTGATCTTGGGGTTGTGGGGTGTAGAGATTACTAAAAATAATAAGAAAATAAACGAAAGCTAAACATAAAGCTTTTAGAAGAAAACTAGGAGAATTTCTTGGTTTGAATATTATACTATGGTTATGTAAGATGTTAACATTGAGAGAGGCTGGGTGAAGGTTGCATCAGATTTTCCTGTATATTTCTCGGCAACCTCATAGGAATCTACAGTTTTTTCAAAATAAAAAGGAAACAAAAATGTCCCATTAGGGATGATGGGTAAAAAATTTGAACAAAGAGAGGGGCCACTCTTTTTTATGATCAATGACTATAATTCATTTATATATAAATCTGTGTTAGCTTGAGCTGCCATAACAAAATACCATAGATTGGGTGACTTAAACAACAGAAATTTGTTTACCATCGTTCTGGAGGTTGGAAGTCTGAGATTAGCATTTGGGGGCTCTGATGAGGGCTCTCTTCCTTTCTGGCAGATCTTCCCTTCTCACATTTTCCTCACATGGCAGAGAGAGAGAAAAAGGAGAGAGAGAGAGAGAGACCTCTTATAAGGCCCCCAATCCTATTGGATTAGGAGCTTTATGACTTCATTTAACCTTAATTGTCATCTAAAAACACTATTTCCAAATATAGTCAGGGTGGGTGGTCAGGGCTTCAATGTATAATTTGGGGCAGGACACAATTCAGTCCATAGCAATATCTATCTATATAGGATTCAGTTTCTTTCTGGCTTCTGTTTTGATTAGTTTATATGTCTTTTGTTGCCTACAAATACATTCGTTCATTGAGTACCTAGTCGGAACCATGCACTGTGCCAGCCTCCAGTGGAACAATTGTGAACAAGAGTGGTAGGTTCCAGCAGTCATGTTTATATATATATTTTTAAAGATTTTATTTATTTATTTGACAGAGAGAGGGAACACAAGCAGGGGGAGTGGGAGAGGGAGAAGCAGGCTTCCCACAGAGCAGGGAGCCCGATGCGGGGCTTGATCCTAGGACCCTGGGATCATGACCTGAACCGAAGGCAGATGCTTAACAACTGAGCTACCCAGGCGCCTGGCATGTGACTTTTAAATGTGAAAAGAGCCATTGGAAACTTTTGAGCAGGGGAATTACATGAGCTGATTTGTCCTATAATTATCACTCTATGGAGAACAGATTGAATAGGGGCAAGATGGGAAGAAGGAAGACCAGTTAGGAGGTTATTTTTCTTTTGTCCCAGTTGAAGATGATAGTGGTTTTGATTGGAATGGTAGTGACGGGAGGTAGAGTTAGATTCATGGTAGATGTGCCCAGTACATGTTGGTCTGCTCCTCTGTCTGGATACTTTCCTCACCTTACTTGGATTTCAACAACCTGCCTGAGGCTGCCCGATCAGTGGATGCCCTCTTTACCCGGATTGGACTCCTCACACAGCGTCCTTCCCCCAATATGGATAAGAAGCATCTTTGTCCTTTAATTGATGTTCTTTTATCCATCTACATTTAAGTAATTTTCTTATGTATTCAGGTGCAAATCTACTGTCTTCCTAATTTTTTCCGTTTGTTCAACTTATTCTTTCTTCCTTTTCTTCCTCACCTGCCTTTTCTGGATTAATAAACTATTTTGATTTTAGCTTTTGCCTCTTGAGTGTATTAGTTACATATACTTTTAGTTTTCTTCTCAGAGTTGCCCTAGAGATTAAAACATGGATTCTTTACTTACTACATTGTACCTTAAATTAATTCCTTTATATCTTTCCCAATATCGTGAAGATATTAGTAACATTCTATTTAGTTAGTTTTATTTATTTATTTGAGAGAGAGAGAGCACAAGCAAGGGGAGCAGCAGAGGGAGAGGGAGAAGCAGGCTGCCCGCTGAGCAGGGAGCCCGATGTGGGGCTCGATCCCAGGACCCTGGGATCATGACCTGAGCCGAAGGCAGATGCCTAACGCCTGAGCCACCCAGGCACCCCAGTTTTGAAAAATTCTTGGTTGTTATATTTTCAAGTATTGTTTCCCATTTTTGCTCTTCTCTCTTTCTGGGACTCCGGTTACACATATGTGAAACCTTTTTAAACTGTTGCATATATCTTTTATGTTCTTTTCTGTTTTTTCCTTTTTTCTTATTTTTTATTCCTGTGCTGCTTCTATAAACCCATTTCCTAGTTCACTGATCTTCTTTTCTGCTAAGTCTAATCTGTTAAAGATATCTGTTAAATTCTTAATTTTAGCTATTGTATTTTTCAGTTATGAGATTTCTGTTTGGAGATATATATATACACATATATACGTATTTTTTATACATACATATAAATATATGCTTTTTTAAAAGATTTTATATATACATATATAATTTGTTTTGCCTTTTTTGAGAGATTGGAGGGGTGAAGGAGAGGGAGAGAGAGAATCTTAAGCAAGATTTGGGGTTTGTTATTTAATGGTAAATGGACTTTAGAGATTGTTTCTGCCACTAGGGAAGCTTAGGGGTAAGAAACTAACAGAATACCAAAGAGAAAATTAATAAATTAATAAATATTCCAAAATTGGGACAAAGAAGAGCAACCTGTTGCTGGGATAGAATATAGAGTGCATAGTTTTAAACAGGATCAGCAGGAATGGCTTTTTGGAAGAAGTGATTTTTGACTGAGACCTGATGAAGGAAAGCCAACCATGCAGGCAGAGAATTTCTCAAAGAAGGAACAACCTGTGAAAGGTCCTATTTAATGGGAACAGTGGTAGTGCCTTTTGTGAGCTGAAAAGGGCCTTTGTGGCATAAACAGAGAGAGTAAATGAGAGGCGTTGATAAGCAGATAAGCAGCTTATTATCTATGTTCAGGTATTTATATTTGATTCTAAATATAAAGAGAAAGCATTAAAAACATTTAAGTAGAGAGACTCAAATATTGATCAGCATCAGAATCATTTGCTGGAGAATTTAAATAAGTACAAAACAAAAACATGCCCAGGACTTAATCCTGTAGTTTATGTTGCAGTCCGTTAAAAATGCCTCTGTATAGTTTTAAGAAATCTTCAGGTAATTCTTATCACTGATGTAACTCCTTTCCCTAATCACCAATCTTACCTCCAGTCCTGGACTCCATTCTCTGTGTTTCCTTTGCCTTTTTTTCTCTTTTTTTAATGTATGAGAATACAGTGTGTTCCATAATACAATTAATAACCCTCAATACAAATTAGCTTAATAATGATATGGAATAGGGAATGATAGCAGTATAGTGTGAGAGTTAGGTGGTTCACAGGTCATTTTCCTACTTGAATGAAGCCAGAATAGAAGTAGACTTATAACATTCAGCAGGAAAGGCAAAGTGTTCAATGTGATATTTTATTGTTGGTGGCCCTTTCACCTCTATATGAAAAAAATCAATAATAAGTGTCTGGATCCAGGACTTTCTCCCCAGAGATAGATGCCATCAACCTTGCATGGCTTCTAGCTGGAGACAGGTCACATTTTACCCTATTCCCACCTCAATGGTAGCCTTGCTGGCTCAGGGGTTTTTGTTTGTTTGTTTGTTTTGTTTTGTTTTGTTTAAGATTTTATTCATTTATTTGAGAGAGAGAGAGAGAGCACAAGCAGGGGCAGCTACAGAGGGAGAGGGAGAAGCAGACTCCTCACCGGGCAGGGAGCCCAACATGGGACTCGATCCCAGGACCCCGGGTTCACGACCTGAGCTGAAGGCAGAGGCTCAGCTGACTGAGCCACCCAGGCGCCCCTCAGGGCTTCTTGTTCATTGCAATGTCTCAGCATCTGAAATCTAGCTTTTCTACTTTTTTGTGTGTGCATTTCAGTATCCATGAAGTGGCCTTCAGCCGTGTTGAACTGCCTTTTGAGTTTTATCTCTTGAAATATCAATTATTATATTTGTTAGCGCTCTGCCAATAAAGTTGCATGGGTTTGAGTGGTCTTCTCTAGCACTGTTTTCTTCATAAACTCTTAATTTTTTGGTGTGTAATTTTGCAGAAGATAAGGGTTTTTTTAGGTACACATATGTGGTATTGTAGCAGAAATGCCCGTTTTAGAGATCTCTAATCCATTCACTTGTAATAAGCATTATTTTAGGTGCCTTTTATTTCTCTATAGAAGTCTTTCTTCTGTCACAGGAAAATAGTGTGTGTTTGCCTTCTGTTTTCTTTCAGATTTGGAGTCCAGATATAGGACCAATACTTTATCTCCAGAAAAGGACATTTATGAAATATATTCATTCCAGTGGGAGATAATGGAAAGAATTAAAAGCTATAGTCTTCAGGACTCCATTTTTAGAAATGATTGGGAATGCAAAGGCAAGATTGAGGGGCAAAAGGAACCACAAGAGGGATATTTTGGGCAAGTGAAAATTACTTCTGAAAAAATGACCACTTACAAAAAGCATAATTTTCTTGCTGAATATCAGAGAGTTCATAATGGAGAAAAGTTGTATGAATGTAAGGAATGTAGAAAGACCTTTATTCGTCGCTCAACACTTAGTCAACATCTGAGAATTCATACTGGTGAGAAACCTTATAAATGTAAGGAATGTGGGCAGGCATTTAGACAGCGTGCGCACCTTATTCGACATCACAAACTTCATACCGGTGAGAAGCCCTATGAATGTAAGGAATGTGGGAAGGCCTTTACAGTGCTCCAAGAACTTACTCAACATCAGAGACTCCATACTGGTGAAAAGCCCTATGAATGTAAGGAGTGTGGAAAGGCCTTCAGAGTGCATCAGCAACTTGCTCGACATCAGAGAATTCACACTGGTGAGAAACCCTATGAATGTAAGGCATGTGGGAAGACCTTTAGGCAGTGTACACACCTTACTCGACATCAGAGACTTCATACTGCTGAGAAGCTCTATGAATGTAAGGAATGTGGGAAAGCCTTTGTATGTGGTCCAGACCTTAGAGTACATCAGAAAATTCATTTTGGTGAGAAACCTTATGAATGTAAGGAATGTGGAAAGGCTTTTAGAATATGCCAACAACTTACTGTCCATCAGAGTATTCATACTGGTGAGAAACCCTATGAATGTAAGGAATGTGGGAAGACTTTTAGACTAAGGCAGCAACTTGTTCGCCATCAGAGAATCCATACTCGTGAGAAACCCTATGAATGTATGGAGTGCTGGAAGACCTTTAGTAGTTACTCACAACTTATTTCACATCAGAGCATTCATATTGGTGAAAGACCTTATGAATGTGAAGAATGTGGGAAGGCCTTTAGATTGCTCTCACAACTTACCCAACATCAGAGTATTCATACTGGTGAGAAACCTTATGAATGTAAGGAATGCAGAAAACCTTTTAGACTGCTGTCACAACTTACTCAGCATCAGAGTATTCATACTGGTGAGAAACCTTATGAATGTAAGGAATGTGGTAAGGCTTTCAGACTTTATTCATTCCTTACTCAGCACCAGAGAATTCATACTGGAGAGAAACCCTACAAATGTAAGGAATGTAAGAAGGCCTTTAGACAACATTCACACCTTACTCAACATCAGAAAATTCATAATGGGGTTTAGTATGAGAAAGCCTTCAATTGTACATTATGTTACAGAATATCTGAAAATTCATTTTTGAGAAATTTGCTTCATGCTTCAACTAAGCATAAAAAATTTTATATTATTGAAAAAAATATGTTGCTTTAAAAGCCTTCTATCACCATTCAGACATTGTTTATCTTCAGCAAATTTGTATGAGGGAATAATATAATGAATGTAGGGAAATCTTTAGCCTTATCTATCATTATCCCCATTTCACTCCTTTATTACAGTGTGTTATTGGACAAGGTACTTAAACTTCTGTGCCTCATTTTGCTCACTTGTAAAACGGTGATAATAGTACCTATGTATATTAGTTATTTATTGCTGTGTAATAAATTACCACAAACTTAGTAGCTTAAAATAATATACATTATCTCACAATTTCTATGGGTCAGTTGTCTGGGCATAACTTTGTTGGGTCTTCTGCTTCAGGGTCTCTCACAGAGCTAAACTAAAGGTTTCAGCCAGGGTTGGGTCTCATCTGAAGGCTCAACAGGGAAAGGGATCCATATCCAACCTCACATGGTTGTTGGCTCTTGCACTGAGGTCCACAGTTTCTAGCTGGCTGATGGCTGACCTTAGTTCCTTGCCACATGTGTTTCTTCAACACGACTGCTTATTAAGTGTGCAAGCCAAGAATGCAGTAGAGTCTACTAGCATCATAGAAGCTATAATCTTGTATGATCTAATCACCAGAGTAACACCTTTTCGTCACTTTTGCTGTGTTCTACTGGTTAGAAGCAGGTCACTGGGTCACCGCACACTCAAGGGTAGAGGATTACACAAGAGTATGAATACCAGGCTGTAGGGACCATTTCAGAGTCAGCCTGCCACACTGTGTAATAGGATTGTCTTAAGGATTAAGTAGTTAATGCTTGGAAAAATAGCCACATAGCATGTTTTCTGTAAATAATATCTACAATTGTTATCATTAGTGTTAGTGAATTCATATGAAAGGAATTTACTCTAGAAGTAGTAAATGTAGAAACGCCTCATGTCACTGCTCAGTACTTAACTAAACTTAAGATAATTTATTCCAGATAAAATCTAAGAGGTTATATTGAATGTGGGAAGTTCTTCATCATTTGAGCTGCATCAATCATTTCGTGCTGAAAAGAAACCTTACGAATGTCACGAATGTGAGGTTAAGAGTACAACTGTTGAAGAATCAGAAAAATACGAAATTATTTTCCCATAATAAATTCCAAAAAGTAAATGTTTTGCAATCCCTATTGCCTGGCCACTGTTAAAGCTTAATTAGAAACATCAAAAAGATGGCAGAAAGGAAACCAGTTGGAAATTTAATAATGTGCGTGTGTGTGTGTGTGTGTGTGTATACATGTATGTAAAACTCATATAAAAGATCATCATTCCATTACAGGCAGTGTATGGTTTGATGTTCAAATTGCCCCATCTTCAACCAGTGGGAGTTGGGTCTTTTGACATGACCCCACTAGTAGTTTGATAGTTTACTTGGTTACGGCTGCAGTCTGGTCAGCAATGGAAGATGCTTGGGCACCAACTCATCCTGAAAATTGGTAAGGGGAAAAATAAGCATTTTTTTTGCTTTTTCCTTGTGAACCAAGTTTCAGGGCCACCAGAAGCTCCTCAGATTAAAAGGTTTTTGTTTTGTTTTGTTTTTAAGAAATCAGTAAATACGGAAAGAATGGTAAGATTAGAAAAATCATTTTCTAGTTCCCTAATGGGATAATGGGTCCAGAAAATGATCTTCAGTGGATATTAAAACTATTGGGTGAAATATTTTATAGTGAGAACTTTCAAGCTGACCACCTCTGAGCCCTTTGATCAATTTTAACCTCTTTAAAAGTGGGACTATCAGACAATATCCACATCCTGATAAAATGCAATACAAAATACACACCACTGCCTACAAAGCCTTATTGCCAAAACAGTGAACTGAAGGAAGCAAACCTTTGAATCAAACTCTTTAAAAATGAGAATTTGGGGAATAGATGAACAAAGTAAATGGCACCACAAGGAAGTAGCCAAGCAGATACAGAATGCGTAAAATTCTAAGAAACAAATGACCCTGATTTCTTCAACTAATGAGTGGCATGAAAAAGAAAAGGGGAAGGGCAACAATTAATAGATTAAAAGAGACTTAAGAGACCTATCAACTAAATTTAGTACATGGGCATTGCTTGGACCTAGTTTGAACAAAATGTAAAAAGACATTTTGGAGACAGTGGGGAAAATGTGGACATGCACTGAGTATTACCTGATATTTAGAAATATGTTGTTAGGGATGATAATATCAATGTGGTTATTAAAAGATAAAAGGTTCTATGTGTTAGAGATACATACTTACATACTTAAGAAATGGTAAGATACCAAATCTGCATTATATACTCTAGCAAAGGAAAAAGAATTGGCAAAGAGAGCTGGGAAGTAGGTTGGCAAAATGTTGATAATTACTGACATGGAGTGGTTTGCTTTGGGGAGTTTATTGTTCTAATATTTCTACTTTTTTATGTGTTTGAAAGTTTCAGTAATAAAATGTTTAATATCAAAACTGAAATTTATAGACTACTTAGAAATGATTGTTGAGGTGTGTGCATCTAAACATGTCAGATGTCACCAAAGTTCTGTTCAGTGAAAAATTCATCCCCTTTAATGCATTATAAGGAAGTTTTATTTGTGGACCCAGTCTTCATCATCTTCACCTTATCCATAGCAGTCAACACAGGGCCTGTCACCTAAATAAATGTGTCAAGGGAATGAATACTTACATCAAGAAACCAGAAACAGAACAGAATAAAACCTACAAAAGAGAAGCAAAGCATAACTAAAAATAGAAATTAAGGACTAGACAGTACATTTAATCCAGTACTAATGATAAGATTTTGGAAGATCCAATCAAGAAAAAGAAAATGAAAGATAATGCCTTTAGAATATTGACCGTGATAAAGGTGACATAGCTACAGATTATCCAGAAAATTTTTTTAATTACAACACAATACTATATATATGTGCTATATTTATTCTAATACCTAAAATATAGGTACTTTTTTTTTCTGTAGGAAGGTTATGAAAATTGACTCATAGACCAAGAAGCAAATGTGTATGTATATATGAACTCCCTGCTTAAGAAAGAAAAAGTCTGATAGTTGTGCAGGTAAAAGCTTTAAGAAATAGATAATCCTTCACAAAATTCTCCAATTAATTCTGCACAGCCAAAATAATCCTGATACAAACCTGAATGAAGATGGCTCCTAAAAAGCAAAACCTAGACCAGCTTCATTTATGAATATTCTATTCGTCTTAATTCTATTTAGAATTAATTACAAAATCAGTCTTCACTAATAGATCCATGTATTTACCTTTCCCAAGTTTCAGGTATCTCCAGGAGAGCCAGAGTGTAAGACCTTAACCCAGCGTTCTCCACAAACTTGTTTTGGGATATTCTAGTCCTTGATGATATTTGGGAAAAGATTTCTTAGGAAAATGTGTAAATGCAGCAGAGCATTTGCTTGTGGGGAAATCCAAGTACACATCATCAGCTTGTCAAAAGATACAGTAAAGAGATTTTTATTTTACACAGTGTATCTCAAACTTACTTCATTGTGGAACTCTCATTCCCAGTATCTCCTACCATCTTTAGAATGTGAGCCACTTTGATAGATGCTTCCATTACCACAATGAATGTCTTTAAGACCATCATTTGAGACATTACGGTGAGTGAGTGTGTTGGCAGGGGGTGAGGAAAGGGCACTTTTCTTTGTAACTCACGTCATATTCTGAAAGCTGCCTGCTTGAATCTTGAGGGCTAGTGCTTTTCTATAGAATGTAAAAGATTCTAGCTTGGTCCTTGATATGTATATATTAAACATGCTTAAATATTCTGTTAAGTAGTGATTAGGACATAAACGATTTTTCATTGTAATAAAAATGCTATATTAAATATCATTTCGTGTATTTTCTGATTTCTTTGAAGAGTGAAGAATCTAAGGTGCATATCTAGAGGGGAAATTGTTCTCTGTAGGTTGTACAGACTCTCCACTTTACATGTTGCCAGATGGTTGCTCCATCAGTGCACTAATTTTGCATTTCTCTAATCACTGAAACAAGCATCTGGATTTTCCTACTTTTATTATTGGTTTCAGTACTTCCCTGATTACAAGTGACTTGAGCATCTTTTTCATATGTGTTTATTGGTCAGTCATGTTTCTCTTAACAGTGCTTTTTTTAATTCATGCATTTTCTCTATTTCTTTGGGGTTATCTCATTGATTTTTCATGATATGTAAAATATTCCAGATACTACACATTCATAAATATTGGAGTATTTTTTCTCAAGGTGACCTGTGTTATGACTGTGTTATGGCATTTACTGTTTTGCTCACATTTTAAATTTAGATATAGTTTCATTCTCAACCTTACCAGATAATCTTACTCTTTTTATTTCTAGTCTTATATTTTTCTGCCATGTGTTCATGGCATTTGCAAGTAGAAAAGATTTCTCTCAATATTTATATTTCTCATAGCAGTAGCTGGTATTTTCAGAATAATGTTGAGTATTAGTGGGGATACATTTCTCTCATATTTTTTCCAATTTAATGGAAATCGTGTATCTGTTTAAACATTTTGTGTAATGCCTTTTGATTTAGAGTAGTCTTTGTTATACATAACTATTTTCATTCAGTCCCTATTTTACTTGATGCCTGCTAGATTTTGTCAGAAGCCATCTTGTCATCCATTGGTGTGAACATGTTTTTCTCCTTTAATTTGCTGATGTGATGAATTATACAAATCTCTTGACAATTTCAGGGGTTCCTATGACCACTCTTAGGTTCAGGAATTCAGTAGAACAACTTGCAGAACTCAGGAAAATACTGCACCTATGATTAGTTTTATTACGGTGAAAAGATACAAATTAGAATCAGCTAAAGGAAGAGATGCATGGGGCAAACCATGGGAGGGATCCAAATGTGGAGCTTCCAGTCATCCTTTCCCTGTGGAGTCAGGGATGGCATTACCTCTTCCTGGTTATGACATGGGATAATTCCCACAGGAAAGCTTGCCTGAGCCTTTGGTTGCCAGAGTTGTTCCTGGGGCTCAATTACATTCTTCCCATGAGGCTGATCTTTAGTCTCCAGCTCCTTCTGAAGGTTCAAACTCTTACCTTTAGTCTCCAGTTCCTCCAGAGGTCACAACTGATAGTGTGTCCTGAAGCCCCCATCATAACTCACAGCCTAGACTGTCTGGTGGCCAAAGCTCCCAAGCAAACAAAGATATTTCTATCAGGCAGGACATTCCAGGGTCCCAGAGATCATCTACAAGTCTAAAAATATGCCTTTGCTTGTAAGTAAAGTGCTATATGTTCATGCTCAAATGCTTTTGTTGAGAGGGTACTTGATGTCATCACCTTGGGCTGACACCAAGAATCTGTGTAACGTGGGCTTGATAAAAACAGAGCCACAAGTCAAAGGGAATTTTGTTTTGCCTATATTCCTTTTTACCAATATACAAGAAAAATGATGTCTTAGTTCTTAGTTCTCCTTGGAAAAGGAGATGAGTAAAAATATCCTGTTACACCAAAGGATAGAAGGAAACATGTCATTAATTTTTCTTGTACATAGGTAATATATGCTTAATTGGTTCTATTATTATATTTCCATTCTCCTTTTTAAATGTCTGACATCTTTGTGTCTTTTTTTTCTTTTTATTTATTTGGCGGGGAGGGGCAAAGGGAAAGGGAGGACTTCAAGCAGACTCCACACTGATCATGGAGCCCAGTGTGGGGCTCAATCTCATGACCCGGAGATCATGAGCTGAAACCAAGAGTCAGACGCTTAACTGACTGAGCCACCCAGGCACCCCTGACATCTTTGTGTCTTAATGTACAATAGTGGGGCACCTGTCAGGCTCCCTGCTCAGTCTCCCTCTGTCTGCTGCTCCCCCTGCTTGTGCTCTCTCTCTCTCAAATAAATAAAATCTTAAAAAAAAAAAAAATCCTTTAAAAAAAAATGAGGCATGTGGCTAGCTCAGTCAGTGGAGCATGCAACTCTTGATCTCTGGGTTGTGAGTTCCAGCCCCACACTGGGTGTAGCAAATACTTAAAAATATATATACAGTAATATGGACTACAAAATTTGTTTCAAAATAGAGTTAAATTGTTGAATCAGAGAACAGAAACTGTATAAAAACTTATATTTTCTTATTTTTATTTAATCCTAATAATTATTACTAATTGCTACTGTTAACTAGTCCTATAGTTTTGTTTAAATGATAGTGTGGATGTGACAAAAGTAAGTAAGACAGTAATATTTAATTTCAAATAAATCCTTTTCATATTAATACATGTGTATTATTATTATATATCATATTGTTATGGGAAGCTTTTTGTTTCATATGGCTGAGCCCCAGCTTGCCTCTCTAAAAAGTTGATCATTCTATTATCCGGCGCCCAGTTCAGATTTAAGCCACAGTCCCAGATTTTGGCTCATCCATGAGCACATGCACACACGCACAATTTAAGCTAGACTTCCTATTTGCTATGCTACAAACGACATATCCCAGGGTATTTTTGTGGTTATCTTCTTACCCTATATTTCATTTCAAGTGGGAGGAGCAAGAGATTTTGATAAAGACATATTTGAAAGGAAAGGAAAACCAATAATCTGGAAGTGTCTATTCATTAAATAATTCTATATTCAGGTTTCATTTTAATTGATTCCCATCAATTCCCTAAGTTTTTGTGTGGCTCTTTATTGAAGCAAGTCTTAAGGTCAGTCTCAACTATGGGAAAGATGTCCCTCCTCTCTAAAAACCTGGTCTTATAGGTCGTATTTTTTAAAACAATAGGTTCTTCTACCTTTCCATTATTCAGGTGTATCATCCTTCAGACTTCTACCTCTTCAGTAACCCAATATTACTCATGATTTCTCTGCTGTAACCAATACATTCAGAATCTCAGCCTCTGGGCCCTATTTGCTTTTTTGAGATAAGTACTGACATGCAACAAAAACCTTCAGTCTTACTTATTAGATATTTCAAAAAGAATATACAAGAGTGGCTAATATGCACACAAAAGGATGCTCAACATCATTAAAGTTATCATGGAAATGCCAGTTAAAACCACGAGGGGATTGCCTGGGTGGCTTAGTTGGTTAAGCATCCAACTCTTGGTTTCAGCTCAGGTCACTATTTCATGGGCCGTGAGATCGAGCCCCATGTCAGGCTCTGTGCTCAGTGGGGAGTTTGCTTGAAGATTCTCTCCCTTCACCCCTCCCCTCACTCATGCACACATGCACTAGTTCTCTCTCAAATAAATCTTTAAAAAATAAAAAGCCACAATGAGGGGCACCTGGCTCAGTCAGTACAGCATATGACTCTTGATCTCAGGTCATGAGTTCAAGCTCCATGTTGGGCATGTAACCTATTAAAACAACAACAACAACCCACAATGAGACACTGCAACTCAAGCAATAGAATAGCTAAAATTAGAAAGATTGACCATGCAGGCTGGGGGTGGGGGGTGGGAGGGAAAAAAAGATTGACAATACAAAGTGTTGGTGAGAATACTCCAATACTGTTTGTGGGAATGTAAAATGAAATGACCTCTGTTGAAGACAGTTTAGCAGTTTCTAATAGGATAAAATATAAACATAAGAACTGAGGAATTCCACTCCTGGGAGTATACCCACAAGAAAACCATATGCCCTAAGCATTCTAAGTGAAAGAGCCATACACAAATGAATACTGTATGATTCCTTTTTGTGAAATTCCAGAAAATGCAAACTAATCTACAATGACAGAAAGCAGATCATTGGTTATCTGGGACCAGGTGTGGTGGGAGAGGTTAACTATAAAGGGCCATAAGGAACTTTCTCGAGCAATGGAAATGTTCTGCATCGTACTTGTCATGGTAGTTACATAGGTATCACCTTTCAAAATTCAACTGTACACTAAGTGTAATTTATTGTATATAAATTAAATCAATAAAGTGGATAGAATGACATTAAGCTGTACACTTAAGATTTATGCTCTTTGGGTACCTGCGTGGCTCAGTTGGTTAAGCGTCCATCTCTTGGTTTTGGTTCAGGTCATGATCTCAAGGTTGTGAGATGGAGCCCCACGTGGGGCTCTGTGCCCGGCATGGAGTCCTCTTGCGTTTCTCTCTCCCTGCTCATGTACATGCTCTCTTTCTCTTTCGCTCAAATAAAATCTTTTCTAAAAAAGATTTATGCTCTTTATACAGTTGAGAAAGAGAGAAGCTGCCGCTGACATGTAAGAGCTAGCCTGGTACTGTGAACGAGATCTTGCTGTGAATTCACATAACATCAACGGCAGAAAGGCAACCTTGGGATCCTAGTGGATCAAGACAAAAACAAGGTCACCCTGTAATCATATCTAAACACAGATAAACATGAACATTATTCAAGCCACAAAATGCTAAACACTCCTGGATAATTTGAAGGCTACTTCTTTACCAATTACAATCTTAGCCTTCCTTTAGTCTTCTTTCCTTATGGATAAGATTAAGATATGCAGTTATAGAATTGCCCTGATTCCTGACAACATCCAATCCAGAACAAAGCCTCACTTCCTTAAACCTTCTCTAAATCAATAAACACAAACCCAATGTTGTGTGTTCCCCTTTGCTGCAATGAGCAGTAAACCCAACTTGTTTGACCACAAGGAATGTTCCTGGTGGTATTTGGTTGTAAGACAATGACACGTTTTACTATACAAAACCTCAATAAAAATGTTAGCATGAAAATAAGCAGGGTATTGTTTAGGGTTCATATCTTGGGGGAAAAAAGTTTTGAACTGACTGACCATAAGCTAATTTGGATTTAACACCAAGGAAGTTGTTCATTCACTTAAAGCCTTAAGATCACCTGTGATAATGTCCTTTCGTTCAATCAGTGAAAACAGGGAACTAATTACTTTCCATTTTTGCTGTAAGTCATTAACAGATTGTTTCAGGCTGAACAGTCAGTCCTTTATTCTCTTTAAAAATACACCAATTCCCTTAATATAACATTTCTTCATTCCTGAGTTCTAAAAGAACTCTAAAGATCCCCCCACCCCCCTGAAAGCCACCAGACTCTGTCAGAGTACAGTTGTGGCTTACAAATGAAAGCAAAACCGGTTGTACTAAATAGGTAAATTAGCACAGGTGTTTTTTTTTTTTTTTTTTTTGCATTCATAGAAGGGATTAATGAGTCATCTCAGGAATCTCCCTAGTTCAATAAACAATGTATTACACAAATGTCAACTATACTTCAATTTTAAAAGAATATATTACACATTTATAATAGCCACAAACTGGAAACAAAAGAGGTAAATGGGTAAATAACTGGGAGGTGAAAATCAATGTAATTATAATATCCACCCAATTTTCTATGTTGTCACTTAAAATTTTAATATGGCCTGTCAATTATTTTTCTTATAGTTTCACTTTTTTTAAAGATTTTAAGTAACCTCTACACCCAACGTGGGGCGCGAATTTACAACCCCAAGGTCAAGAATTGCATGCTCTGCCCCTTTTAGTTTCACTTTGGTTCCATTTCATCCATTAGCTGACGACTTCCATTTGGAGTAGGGCATTATCTTGAATTTTTCCTGGATCCTTTTCATATAACTGAATGAAAGACAAGGAATGGGAGTTGGGGGTGGGACTAAGGAATAAACTGCAATGTAATTAATACATCTCTTTGGAAAGGGCTGAACTGCCCTGTGATTAAAAGAGTAAAGTCCTGGGTCATTGCATTTGTGTGAGTGGTAGATGGGGAGAGAAAGCCCTTTTGCCTTAGTACATGTGTTTTAATATGTTAAATAAGAACCAATATAAAATGACCCAACTTACCTTTATACTAAAAAAAAATTACATTTTTTCTCTTACCTAACAGTTTTTCATTCCTTCATTCCCAACCACAGAATAGTATGTCCTTTAAGAGTATAAAACTGGGGCGCCTCGGTGGCTCAGGTCATGATCCCAGGGTCCTGGGATCAAGCCCTGCATTGGGCTCTGGGCTCAGCAGAGAGCCTGCTTCTCCCTCTCCCACTCCCCCTGCTTGTGTTCCCTCTCTCACAATCTCTGTCAAATAAATAAAATCTTTAAAAAAAAAAACTTATTTGAAGTATGTATCATTTTCTAAAGTGTGAGCCTAACGTGGAATCCACTGGATGGTGATTATTCCAAATGTGTCTGCAGCCCATGAGGTAGGATTAAGTGGATAACTGCAGGGACTGAACAGCAG